>NC_091332.1:4370509-4383009 GCF_038502225.1 Cherax quadricarinatus
CCCTCCCTCCATCTGGAGTTTACCTGGAGTTTACCTGGAGAGAGTTCCGGGGGTCAACGCCCCCGCGGCCAGGTCTGTGACCAGGCCTCCTGGTGGATCAGAGCCTGATCAACCAGGCTGTTGCTGCTGGCTGCACGCAAACAAACGTACGAGCCACAGCCCTCCTGATCCGGAACTGACTTTAGGTGCTTGTCCAGTGCCAGCTTGAAGACTGCCAGGGGTCTGTTGGTAATCCCCCTTATGTGTGCTGGGAGGCAGTTGAACAGTCTCGGGCCCCTGACACTTATTGTATGGTCTCTTAACGTGCTAGTGACACCCCTGCTTTTCATTGGGGGGATGGTGCATCGTCTGCCAAGTCTTTTGCTTTCGTAGTGAGTGATTTTCGTGTGCAAGTTCGGTACTAGTCCCTCTAGGATTTTCCAGGTGTATATAATCATGTATCTCTCCCTCCTGCGTTCCAGGGAATACAGGTTTAGGAACCTCAAGCGCTCCCAATAATTGAGGTGTTTTATCTCCGTTATGCGCGCCGTGAAAGTTCTCTGTACATTTTCTAGGTCGGCAATTTCATCTGCCTTGAAAGGTGCTGTTAGTGTGCAGCAATATTCCAGCCTAGATAGAACAAGTGACCTGAAGAGTGTCATCATGGGCTTGGCCTCCCTAGTTTTGAAGGTTCTCATTATCCATCCTGTCATTTTTCTAGCAGATGCGATTGATACAATGTTATGGTCCTTGAAGGTGAGATCCTCCGACATGATCACTCCCAGGTCTTTGACGTTGGTGTTTCGCACCCTCCTTCCATCAACGCACCCTCCCTCCATCAACGCACCCTCCCTCCAATAACGCACCCTCCCTCCATCAACGCACCCTCCCTCCATCAACGCACCCTCCCTCCATCAACGCACCCTCCCTCTAAGACAACACATCAAACCCTCTCTTACACGCACATGCGACTCGTGCGGAAATAAACGTATTTTAACGTCACGGAGTCACCAGCTCAAACTCTCTACCCATTAACATTAACTGCATATCCTCTAACAATATATCAAGATCTACTCCTGTTAACCCTATCGGGACCCAGGCCTTATGTGTACCCATACGCTCTTGCGCTCCCGTCCACAGGATAGATACAAGATGCTCAATAAATTAGCAACTTCGTCAGCAAATTATAAGCCTACAATCTATTCTGCTTTTATTGTAAGCAATTAACAGCAGTGCATGTCGAGAAGCTAATATTATTAGGAGTAAGGAAGCAAAGGTACGCCTCGAGGGAGTCATTAAAAGGGGAAGAGGCTGTCACAGCAGACTATTGTGTCTTGCGTGTCGCATGACGCAGCTGAGATGCAGTTTAAAACACATTACCACAGTTTTCTGGGCCGTGTTGCCAGGTCAGGCAACAGGGAGAGAGAGGGGAGAGCCTTGCTTAAAATAAATTAAAATTGTTCTGACAAGACATACATGTATTCCAAGTGACAAGACATGCATGTATACCAAGTGATAAGACTTACATGTATACCAGGTGACAACAAGACATACGAGGCGGGGAAGAAAACTTGTCTTCATTTTCGACTGTGTTATATCCAGTGAATTGATGGAGCATATTCTGGATAATACAAAACTTAAACTACAGAAAGTCTTCATCAAGACACCGTTTCGCTCAAGGAACGGTTTATCAATCATGACAGAGTTCACCTTAAACAAAACTCTGTCTGGATCAAACTTTGTTCTAAATATCTTTGTAGTAACCATAATGTGTCAGCACTCTGCTCTCCAAGCGGAATATACACTACTGGGGTTCACTAAGCCAAGTTTATAGACGTGACTGTGTGTGAGAGCCTCGCACCTCTCCAAACACATTAACTTCACCAAAAGATCAACAAAGAGTTCCACTGGCAGAGCTCCACAGTGGAGAATATTGACTAGAGCTTCTCTAAGAGCGTCATTATCACTGCTATGTTCATGATAATTACCAATCCCGTTAGGGTCATCTAGGGAGGATAGAGCTTGCCTTTTAGAGCTCCCCACGGCAAGAATGTCTCATTAGCTGCTTCTAATTCCTCCCTGGACATTCACCGCGATCCCACAAGTCATTCATTCACATTGGTGTAACTCTTTGGCTTGCTGCTTCACTCCTCACCAAAGCATGTGTATCTGAGGCAGTGTATCAGTAGACCAATATCATCTCCGTGATCTCATTTGCCAGTGACTGCAGGGAAAAGAACGCGAGGCGGCACGATGAGGTCAGGAACATCAAGTGGAGGCTTACATAGACTTGCAATAGCTCATCGTTCCAACTATGGAGATTTGATGGTAGCCACAAGCATCCTAGTGAGGTCAGGATGATGCTACCCTCGACTAATGGTAACAGTAGACAATGTGGGGGCTACATATGTGCATCTACGATAGCCGCCACATCTTTGGTTTTGGTTTAGAGTGGTGGGATGGGGAGAAGCGAGGAGTGGCGGGGTTGGGATGAATGGGGAGGAGCTGGTGATGCGAGGTTGGGAGAGGCGGGGAGGGGCTACATATCAATAGGTCCCAGGAGAGCCACAACACTGCCTTGCTCTAAAAAGGTGACTTAGTGAGGCGTGGCCATTGATTTTTTTTCCAAATACTGATTGACGTGATGACCTGAGAGCAAAGGAAAAGGCGAGCGTGTACGATGTGGGAAGAAACGAGAGAAGGATGAGCAGAAGGGACAAAAAGAAAGACGAGGAGATGAAGGGAAAAGGAAGATAGGAACGATAAGACGGAAAAAGGAGGGAAAGGAAAATCCCCTGTACAAAGATAAAATGGGATTGCTGTGTCAGACAAGATCATATCATTGTACTCGTCCCAACAGGCTGATGAAGACATATGTTCAACACTTCTTCCACTGTCTCCAGTATTAACATTGCCTCTGTATTCAACTGAAGAAGTCTGATGTTCAAACAAAACATTTCTGCAGCAAAAATATTTAAGTCTCATACTTGTGTTATATGTGGACAGTTGGCAGAGGAACCAGTCTATGACTCAACACTGCAAGTTGTTAACAGAGAAACTCTTACTGCTAACACAACCAGTACCAGAGTCCAGCTCTTGATCCAGCTGTCGGCAACACATACCGTCGTTTATACGACGTTTATACATTATACGACGGTATAAGGCCCCGAGTCTTACAGCAGCTGGACCAAGAGCTGGACTCTGGTACTGGTTGTGCTAGCAGTAAGGGTTTCTCTGTTAACAACTTGGAACGTTGAGTCACAGACTGGTCCCTCTGCAAACTGTCCCACAGTTCAAATAGTCAAAACATTAGCGATACTATCTCCATTTTCGGCTGTTTCACTATACAGACATCACTACATCTGCAGTATCCGTCGCCTGTCTCCACCCATAACCTGGTCATTATCCTCTGGGATCTGTGGCGTCTCCGCGGCAGAATAAAAAAAAAAAACGAGTCTTTTTTCTTCGTCCTCAAAGATCTTATTTCTGCCTTCATTAGTACGGAACATTTTTTGCACCTGTGGCTGCATGCCTCACCCTCCTTCCCACTACCCATTTATACACTCCGTACCCACACACCGACCCTCCTCAATGCTGGTTCTCCAAAGATATGGTAATTTTTTCCTTGACAATTGCTCAGTCTTCCAAAATTTCGTCCCGATACGCATTTCATTCCTGGGATACAGTTACCTTTCATAGACACAGCTACACAATGAGGATCAGATACAGCAATTTAATGAACCGGAGCCGCAGAACCAAACGCGTCGAACCCTTAACTAACCGAACCTGAGAAGCCCATCTCAAAGAAACGAGGACGTACGAGGACGTGGTCATATTAGCGAGAAATAAGCTCAGACCAGCTGCACTATGAGAGTCACATCTGCCCATCGATTCAATCCTCAAAACACACCGCTAATTCAGGAAAGGGGAAAGGACTTCAAACTTCTACACCGCTCACATTACCGAAGGACTCGTGGTCATGCAGGAGGATGGGCGTTCCGGCACTGGCCGCATAACCGTTGTCATGACCGCATAACCGTTACTACAGTCCTCATAATTCCTCATAGAGACGCAGGGCGTTCGGATCCTCCCTCGTTGGCAGGATCCAGACCTCACCTGAGCTTCCAGTCAGTCGCAAAGTGATAAAGCGGAGAATTCAGAGCCAGAGCGGTAATCATATTTTTTCTTATGCTTTTGGAAGCGGTAAGCGGATGCCTCAGTCTGATATGTATTTTTGTTTTGTTTTGGTATTTATTTATAAATAAGGATTTATTTTTATTGTTTTTTTTGGATTATGTAACAGTGATGTTTTTTTTGTTAAATACGGTGTTCTGGAATTTTTTGAAGGAGTTTCTTAACGTGATGTTGATGAGTCTTGTGTGTTTACTCAATGTACTCCATTGTTCTTGATCACTTCCTGAACCATCACCCTCCCTCATCACCTCTCACCCTTCATCACCACTCATGTTCCCTCATCACCTCTCACCCTTCATCACCACTCATGTTCCCTCATCACCTCTCAGCCTCCCTCATCACCTTGCATCCTCCCTCATCACCCCTCACCCTCCCTCATCACCCCTCACCCTCCCTCATCACCCCTGCATGAGAACATTTAAGCAGTCTCAGCATCACTCCCCTAATTATGTAAATCAGCTTCGCGAGGCTGTCTGACGGAAGAAGAAAAAGAGGGGAGGAAAAAGAAAGAAAACAAATTAAACAAGGGTAGAAAGCCCTAACAAAATAACGAGAAATGAGACAACATTAAATCAACCATGGCGAAATTACCACAGGTGTCCAAATATGTGTAGCAAGTGACTACAAGATTAGAAGCACCACTGTTATCAAAATATCGCGTTAACCTTTGCAGGAGTGGATACCTTGAACGTTGAACCCACAGTGACAACACTCACACTGCACCAACACAACTTTTCACTCCTCACGGCTCATGCAATCAGCGGGAGAAGAAGGGACCTCTGAGCAGACTGTTGTTCCACGCATCCTGAAGAAGAATTGGATGCCGGGTTGGTGATTGATGGTTAATGGGGTTTAAAGCCTATCGACTGCACGAGGGTCATTAAGGCTGTATATCACCTTATCACCACCAGTCAAAAATAATTTAATCTCTAAAACGGATTAAACCCTCAAGTGTATACATACTAAGACATATACACATCAGGGTGTATGTCTCTTGTTTGTCTGGAGACCGAGAGAAAGCACGGTCACCAAGTAAGAGAAAGTGTATGGAAAAGAAAGAAATATCTGGATGTCACCAGGTGACTCCCCGTGAGACAAAAAGGTGAATCATAGGTGGTGGTGACCCACACTCTCCTAGCAGTGTACACCACAATAATAATGACCAAAACTCTCACAATCACCTTAATGTAAACATTGCTACCGACAAACCAACTTCCCCCCCTCACAATCACCCTCGCTACACTATCACCACCTTACACCACCATCAACACCCTACACCATTAGCACAATACATTAACACATAACAAGCACCTTCACACCTACATTATACCACCACTATCAACGCCACTACACTCCCACACAACCATCATCACCAAGTCCTCCTCACATCATGACCACCACACAACACCACCACTCCCACCACCACACTACACTACACTACACTACAGTCACCAGCAGCACCGCCAGGGTAAGGTCACTCATCATCAAGGTCCTCAATAAGAGTGAGCTATATGTCTTACGGGACACACGACGTTATAAATGACCACACTATGTTGACGTGAGTTTGGTCTGTGGGCAGGGAGGTAGGGAGGGCAGGCTGGCAGGGCTGTTGGGAAGGAGGACAGGCACTGTTGTTTGGAGGAAGGAAGGGAAGGGGATGGTAAGGGCAGGGTTATGTGCAGGAAAGGGTAGGGAGAGGCGATAAAGGGCAAGAGAAACGTTACGAGGAAGTATTGTTTTGGAGGGAGAGGAACAAGAGGGTTAGTAGAGTACGGCTTTTATAAAGCACCTGTTCCATCCCACTAGGTCTCTCCATCTCTCTAGCTCTGTCTATCCCTCCACACAGAAAGTTCCTTCTTGTCCCCAGGCCTCGCTAGGGAATCATGTCGTCAGCCGGAATCGATACAATGCTGATGTTCCTGAGAGTAGCTATGTCCTCCCTAGATGGTTTTGTTGGTGTCAGCTGCTGGTTCTGGAGTTGTCAGCCGCGTGTACTGCAGGTGTCAGCCGCTAGCACTGCACGTGTCAGCAGCTTGCACTGCTGGTGTCAGCCGCTTGTACTACAGGTGTCAGCCATAGCATCTCAATACACCATTATCTGAACAGAGTACTTGGGAGTACATTGGGAAAGAGAGACAGCAGATGACTTTCAAGACAATGTTTCTTAACTACGAGGATTTCTGTACCCCTAGGGTACCTGTACCCCTATCTACTTGTACCCCTGGGGTTGCTGTACCCCTTAGGTATCTATACCCCTGGGGTACCTGTACCCCTGGGGTTCCTGTAAATCTAGCTACCTGTATCAATGGGGTTAATGTACCCCTGGGATTCCTGTATTCCTGGGGTTGCTGCACCTCCTGGAGGTACAGGGGTACGAGACTGAAGCGTACCAACTGAACACTTCCATCAATGAAACAAAAATATGTCCATTGTCAGGGAAAAGTTGTCAGTGGTACTCCAAAAAAAAATAATCCAGTTTAAATAAATAACATTTAAAAGGGAAATTGTTTTAAATTTCCTTCACTCGATGAGGCGGCTGGTGCAAAAAAAAAAAAAAAAAAAAAAAAAAAAAAAAACAGTCGATAATAAGTTACAGGTGCAACAGTTAGGTATCTTTATTCCGAAACGTATCGTCTACTCAGTAGGCTTCTTCAGTCGAGTACAGAAGAGTCGGCAGAAGCAGCAGAGATGTAGAGGCGATGTAATCAGTCCATCACTCCTGAAGACACTGCAACAACAGCAATTGTCCCTCGTGACTGAAGCGAAACATGACTTAAAGAAAGTGCTTCGGATCTTCCCGATGTTTCGCTCACCAGAGGAAGGGTGTCGTGGGAGGGATAGTGAACCCGTCTATTTTTTCCACGTGGATTCCATGGATGATCCTCTTGAGCCGAAAGCCAATGAAGAAATCCAAATGGAATCAAAATCCACGACGGTAGTTAGCCCTCTGGTGTCCGCAACTCAAAACGCTCCCACAGCAAAAAAAAAAAAAAAAAAAGGCAAGAGTAGGTCTCGTCTTCATGGCATTGAGCTACAGCTCCTGGGCCTAGTGAGGGTGTTGAACCACAGCTCCTGGGACTCTCGAGAGTGAGATTATCGGAGGAGATTCCTTCGCTAAGCCTTTAAAAACTACACGAGTTTAGCTCCAGGACAATATAACGCCCTGGACAATATAACTCCCTGAACAATATAACTCTCTGAACAATATAACTCCCTGGATAATAACAGCAAAGAAGAAATTCCGTAGATAACAGAACAAGCTTCTGTTGTGAAAACGTACATGTGTAAGAGCTTCATCAAGTCAACTGCTGGACACACTGAACCACTCGTTGTTACGATGTAGAGTTGCGACTATACCTCTGTTTTCAATCATCCCCCCACTCTACCCCCTTGTTCTACACCTGAACCTTCAACACTGCCTTGTTCTACACCTGAACCTTCAACACTGCCTTGTTCTACACCTGAACCTTCAACACTGCCTTGTTCTACACCTGAACCTTCAACACTGCCTTGTTCTACACCTGAACCTTCAACACTGCCTTGTTCTACACCTGAACCTTCAACACTGCCTTGTACTACACCTGAACCTTCAACACTGCCTTGTTCTACACCTGAACCTTCAACACTGCCTTGTTCTACACCTGAACCTTCAACACTGCCTTGTTCTGCACCTGAACCTTCAACACTGCCTTGTTCTACACCTGAACCTTCAACACTGCCTTGTTCTACACCTGAACCTTCAACATTGCCTTGTTCTACACCTGAACCTTCAACACTGCCTTGTTCTACACCTGAACCTTCAACACTGCCTTGTTCTACACCTGAACCTTCAACACTGCCTTGTTCTACACCTGAACCTTCAACACTGCCTTGTTCTACACCTGAACCTTCAACACTGCCTTGTTCTACACCTGAACCTTCAACACTGCCCTGTTCTACACCTGAACCTTCAACACTGCCTTGTTCTACACCTGAACCTTCAACACTGCCTTGTTCTACACCTGAACCTTCAACACTGCCTTGTTCTACACCTGAACCTTCAACACTGCCTTGTTCTACACCTGAACCTTCAACACTGCCTTGTTCTACACCTGAACCTTCAACACTGCCCTGTTCTACACCTGAACCTTCAACACTGCCTTGTACTACACCTGAACCTTCAACACTGCCTTGTACTACACCTGAACCTTCAACACTGCCTTGTACTACACCTGCACCTTCAACACTGCCTTGTACTACACCTGAACCTTCAACACTGCCTTGTACTACATCTGAACCTTCAACAGCCATGACTTCGTAACAGTAGCAAAGTTAGTGTCGTGGTTGTGAGGATTCTTGGTGTTAGTACAAAGTGAAGTAATCATACTGCCTGCCTGGCAAGATGTATGTCGTTAATGACGATTTATACTGCGTATTACCTAGCAATATGGCGCTACAGCCTGTGATGCGCTGCTCTAAATTATGCTAATTATAAGATAAATAACAATAGTATTGATTACAAGGTGAAATATGTGAGCAATTATTACAAAAATTATCATAGATGTTGTGTGTGTGTGTGTGTGTGTGTGTGTGTGTGTGTGTGTGTGTGTGTATGTGTAGCTGCAGGGGACGAAGATTAGCTCCTGGGCCCTGTCTCTCAATTTGCTTCTTGACAGATTTGCTCCCTCACCTTGTGGGCCCTATCATACCTACTCTTAAAACTATGCATGGAGTCTGCTTCCAGCGCTCTTTAGTCTAGGTCATACCACTTTCAAACCACACCGGGGCTGAAGTAATACTTCCTGACATTCCTTTGACTCAGCTGTGCTTCCGTGTACCTGTTTCCCATCCTCTCAAACAGCCTAGTCCCGTCTACCTCATTAATTTCTTTGAGTATTTTATATGTTATCATCATGGCTCCCCTGGTTCTTCCTTCCCACAAAGTCGTTAGATTCAATTCCGTCAGCCTCTCATTGCAGATCGTGTCCATTAGCTCTTGAGTTAGTCTCGCTGCAAACTTCTGCACTTACTCCAGAGTCTTATCTGCTTCCTCAGGTGTGGGGTTCCATGCTGGTGCAGCGCACTCCAAGGTGGGCCTGACATATGTTGTTCAAAGAGACCCGCATGACTTGAAATTTCTGAAGGTTACCTTAGTGATTGTTCCTTCACCACAGTGGGTAGTTCCCCACACTGTTCCTTCTCCACAGTGGGTAGTTCCCCACACAGTTCCTTCTCCACAGTGGGTAGTTCCCCACACTGTTCCTTCTCCACAGTGGGTAGTTCCCAACACTGTTCCTTCTCCACAGTGAGTATTTCCCCACACTGTTCCTTCTCCACAGTGGGTAGTTCCCCACACTGTTCCTTCTCCACAGTAGGTAGTTCCCCACACTGTTCCTTCTCCACAGTGGGTAGTTCCCTACACTGTTCCTTCTCCACAGTAGGTAGTTCCCCACACTGTTCCTTCTCCACAGTGGGTAGTTTCCCACACTGTTCCTTCTCCACAGTGGGTAGTTCCCCACACTGTTCCATCTCCACAGTGGGTAGTTCCCCACACTGTTCCTTCTCCACAGTGGGTAGTTCTCCACACTGTTCCTTCTCCACAGTGGGTAGTTCCCCACACTGTTCCTTCTCCACAGTGGGTAGTTCCCCACACTGTTCCTTCTCCACAGTGGGTAGTTCCCCACACTGTTCCTTCTCCACAGTAGGTAGTTCCCCACACTGTTCCTTCTCCACAGTGGGTAGTTCCCCACACTGTTCCTTCTCCACAGTGGGTAGTTCCCCACACTGTTCCTTCTCCACAGTGAGTAGTTCCCCACACTGTTCCTTCTCCACAGTGGGTAGTTCCCCACACTGTTCCTTCTCCGCAGTGGGTAGTTCCCCACAATGTTCCTTCTCCACACTAGGTAGTTCCCCACACTGGTCCTTCTCCCCAGTGGGTAGTTCCCCACACTGTTCCTTCTCCACAGTGGGTAGTTCCCCACACTGTTCCTTCTCCACAGTGGGTAGTTCCCCACACTGTTCCTTCTCCACAGTGGGTAGTTCCCCACACTGTTCCTTCTCAACAGTGGGTAGTTCCCCACACTGTTCATTCTCCACAGTAGGTAGTTCCCCACACTGTTCCTTCTCCACAGTGGGTAGTTCCCCACACTGTTCCTTCTCCACAGTGGGTAGTTCCCCACACTGTTCCTTCTAAACAGTGGGTAGTTCCCCACACTGTTCCTTCTCCACAGTGGGTAGTTCACCACACTGTTCCTTCTCCACAGTGGGTAGTTCCCCACACTGTTCCTTCTCCACAGTGGGTAGTTCCCCACACTGTTCCTTCTCCACAGTGGGTAGTTCCCCACACTGTTCCTTCTCCACAGTGGGTAGTTCCCCACACTGTTCCTTCTCCACAGTGGGTAGTTCCCCACACTATTCCTTCCCCACAGTAGGTAGTTCCCGACACTGTTCCTTCTCCACAGTGGGTAGTTCCCCACACTGTTCCCTCTCCACAGTGGGTAGTTCCCCACACTGTTCCTTCTCCACAGTGGGTAGTTCCCCACACTGTTCCTTCTCCACAGTGGGTAGTTCCCCACACTGTTCCTTCTCCACAGTGGGTAGTTCCCAACACTGTTCCTTCTCCACAGTGGGTAGTTCCCCACACTGTTCCTTCTCCACAGTGGGTAGTTCCCCACACTGTTCCTTCTCCACAGTGGGTAGTTCCCCACACTGTTCCTTCTCCACAGTGGGTAGTTCCCCACACTGTTCCTTCTAAACAGTGGGTAGTTCCCCACACTGTTCCTTCTCCACAGTGGGTAGTTCCCCACACTGTTCCTTCTCCACAGTCGTTAGTTCCCCACATTGTTCCTTCTCCACAGTAGGTAGTTCCCCACACTGTTCCTTCTCCACAGTAGGTAGTTCCCCACACTGTTCCTTCTCCACAGTGGGTAGTTCCCCACACTGTTCCTTCTCCACAGTGGGTAGTTCCCCACACTGTTCCTTCTCCACAGTGGGGAGTTCCCCACACTGTTCCTTCTCCACAGTGGGTAGTTCCCCACACTGTTCCTTCTCCACAGTGGGTAGTTCCCCACACTGTTCCTTCTCCACAGTGGGTAGTTCCCGACACTGTTCCTTCTCCACAGTGGGTAGTTCCCCACACTGTTCCTTCTCCACAGTGGGTAGTTCCCCACACTGCTCCTTCTCCACAGTGGGTAGTTCCCCACACTGTTCCTTCTCCACAGTGGGTAGTTCCCCACACTGTTCCTTCTCCACAGTGGGTAGTTCCCCACACTGTTCCTTCTCCACAGTGGGTAGTTCCCCACACTGTTCCTTCTCCACAGTGGGTAGTTCCCCACACTGTTCCTTCTCCACAGTGGGTAGTTCCCCACACTGTTCCTTCTCCACAGTGGGTAGTTCCCCACACTGTTCCTTCTCAACACTAGGTAGTTCCCCACACTGTTCCTTCTCCACAGTGGGTAGTTCCCCACACTGCTCCTTCTCCACAGTGGGTAGTTCCCCACACTGTTCCTTCTCCACAGTGGGTAGTTCCCCACACTGTTCCTTCTCCACAGTGGGTAGTTCCCCACACTGTTCCTTCTCCACAGTGGGTAGTTCCCCACATTGTTCCTTCTCCACAGTGGGTAGTTCCCCACACTGTTCCTTCTCCACAGTGGGTAGTTCCCCACACTGTTCCTTCTCCACAGTGGGTAGTTCCCCACACTGTTTTAATTTTTTTCACGTATTTTTATAAACAGTCCTGTCTTCACCTCAGTCTGGCCGCCTCAGTGACTGAGGTAAACAGTCCTGTCTTCACCTCAGTCTGGCTGCCTCAGTGACTGAGGTAAACAGTCCTGTCTTCACCTCAGTCTGGCTGCCTCAGTGACTGATGTAAACAGTCCTGTCTTCACCTCAGTCTGGCTGCCTCAGTGACTGAGGTAAACAGTCCTGTCTTCACCTCAGTCTGGCTGCCTCAGTGACTGAGGTAAACAGTCCTGTCTTCACCTCAGTCTGGCTGCCTCAGTGACTGAGGTAAACAGTCCTGTCTTCACCTCAGTCTGGCTGCCTCAGTGACTGAGGTAAACAGTCCTGTCTTCACCTCAGTCTGGCTGCCTCAGTGACTGAGGTAAACAGTCCTGTCTTCACCTCAGTCTGGCTGCCTCAGTGACTGAGGTAAACAGTCCTGTCTTCACCTCAGTCTGGCTGCCTCAGTGACTGAGGTAAACAGTCCTGTCTTCACCTCAGTCAGGCTGCCTCAGTGACCGAGGTAAACAGTCCTGTCCTCACCTCAGTCTGGCTGCCTCAGTGACTGAGGTAAACAGTCCTGTCTTCACCTCAGTCTGGCTGCCTCAGTGACTGAGGTAAACAGTCCT
>NC_091332.1:4388009-4448009 GCF_038502225.1 Cherax quadricarinatus
ACTCATACAATCATACAACATTACTGTCTCACCACCAGTGTATACATCACTAACACTCATACAATCATACAACATTACTGTCTCACCACCAGTGTAGACAATACCAGTAACACTCATACAATCATACAACATTACTGTCTCACCACCAGTGTATACATCACTAACACTCATACAATCATACAACATTACTGTCTCACCACCAGTGTATACATCACTAACACTCATACAATCATACAACATTACTGTCTCACCACCAGTGTATACATCACTAACACTCATACAATCATACAACATTACTGTCTCTCCACCAGTGTAGACAATACCAGTAACACTCATACAATCATACAACATTACTGTCTCACCACCAGTGTATACATCACTAACACTCATACAATCATACAACATTACTGTCTCACCACCAGTGTATACATCACTAACACTCATACAATCATACAACATTACTGTCTCTCCACCAGTGTAGACAATACCAGTAACACTCATACAATCATACAACATTACTGTCTCTCCACCAGTGTAGACAATACCAGTAACACTCATACAATCATACAACATTACTGTCTCACCACCAGTGTATACATCACTAACACTCATACAATCATACAACATTACTGTCTCACCACCAGTGTATACATCACTAACACTCATACAATCATACAACATTACTGTCTCTCCACCAGTGTAGACAATACCAGTAACACTCATACAATCATACAACATTACTATCTCACCACCAGTGTATACATCACTAACACTCATACAATCATACAACATTACTGTCTCACAACCAGTGTAGACAATACCAGTAACACTCATACAATCATACAACATTACTGTCTCACCACCAGTGTATACATCACTAACACTCATACAATCATACAACATTACTGTCTCACCACCAGTGTATACATCACTAACACTCATACAATCATACAACATTACTGTCTCTCCACCAGTGTAGACAATACCAGTAACACTCATACAATCATACAACATTACTATCTCACCACCAGTGTATACATCACTAACACTCATACAATCATACAACATTACTGTCTCACAACCAGTGTAGACAATACCAGTAACACTCATACAATCATACAACATTACTGTCTCACCACCAGTGTATACATCACTAACACTCATACAATCATACAACATTACTATCTCACCACCAGTGTATACATCACTAACACTCATACAATCATACAACATTACTGTCTCACAACCAGTGTAGACAATACCAGTAACACTCATACAATCATACAACATTACTGTCTCACCACCAGTGTATACATCACTAACACTCATACAATCATACAACATTACTGTCTCACCACCAGTGTATACATCACTAACACTCATACAATCATACAACATTACTGTCTCATCACCAGTGTATACATCACTAACACTCATACAACATTACTGTCTCACCACCAGTCTATACATCACTAACACTCATACAATCATACAACATTACTGTCTCACCACCAGTGTATACATCACTAACACTCATACAATCATACAACATTACTGTCTCACCACCAGTGTATACATCACTAACACTCATACAATCATACAACATTACTGTCTCACCACCAGTGTATACATCACTAACACTCATACAATCATACAACATTACTGTCTCACCACCAGTGTATATATCAATAACAATCATACAATCATACAACATTACTGTCTCTCCACCAGTGTAGACAATACCAGTAACACTCATACAATCATACAACATTACTGTCTCACCACCAGTGTAGACAATACCAGCAACACTCTCATACAATCATACAACATTACTGTCTCACCACCAGTGTATACATCACTAACACTCATACAATCATACAACATTACTGTCTCACCCCCAGTGTATACATCACTAACACTCATACAATCATACAACATTACTGTCTCTCCACCAGTGTAGACAATACCAGAAACACTCATACAATCATACAACATTACTGTCTCACCACCAGTGTATACATCACTAACACTCATACAATCATACAACATTAATGTCTCACCACCAGTGTATACATCACAAACACTCATACAATCATACAACATTACTGTCTCACCACCAGTGTATACATCACTAACACTCATACAATCATACAACATTACTGTCTCACCACCAGTGTATATATCAATAACAATCATACAATCATACAACATTACTGTCTCTCCACCAGTGTAGACAATACCAGCAACACTCTCATACAATCATACAACATTACTGTCTCACCACCAGTGTATACATCACTAACACTCATACAATCATACAACATTACTGTCTCACCACCAGTGTAGACAATACCAGCAACACTCTCATACAATCATACAACATTACTGTCTCACCACCAGTGTATACATCACTAACACTCATACAATCATACAACATTACTGTCTCACCACCAGTGTATACATCACTAACACTCATACAATCATACAACATTACTGTCTCTCCACCAGTGTAGACAATACCAGTAACACTCATACAATCATACAACATTACTGTCTCACCACCAGTGTATACATCACTAACACTCATACAATCATACAACATTACTGTCTCACCACCAGTGTATACATCACTAACACTCATACAATCATACAACATTACTGTCTCACCACCAGTGTATACATCACTAACACTCATACAATCATACAACATTACTGTCTCTCCACCAGTGTAGACAATACCAGTAACACTCATACAATCATACAACATTACTGTCTCACCACCAGTGTATACATCACTAACACTCATACAATCATACAACATTACTGTCTCACCACCAGTGTATACATCACTAACACTCATACAATCATACAACATTACTGTCTCTCCACCAGTGTAGACAATACCAGTAACACTCATACAATCATACAACATTACTGTCTCTCCACCAGTGTAGACAATACCAGTAACACTCATACAATCATACAACATTACATACCAGAGTCCATTCACTGGGCCTCGCCGGCAGTCATGAGTATTAAGGGCAAAATTTACTGTGATTAGCATTCATTGTATCGGCAAAGCATTCATTGGGCTAAGTGGCAATTTTCCCCTACATTACCTGTTCATTACCGGTGCATCTCAGGGCCAGTTTATGTGATTATTCCTTGGAGACTGGGAGATAAAGATGCAAGGGTAGTCAGCGGCTCTATCTGACGGTGGGAGGGAGGTCCAGGGTGCTTCCTGACGGAGAGAGGGAGGTCAAGGGTGCTTCCTGACGGAGGGAGGGAGGTCAGGGGTGCTTCCTGACGGTGGGAGGGAGGTCAGGGGTGCTTCCTGACGGAGGGAGGGAGGTCAGGGGTGCTTCCTGACGGAGGGAGGGAGGTCAAGGGTGCTTCCTGACGGAGGGAGGGAGGTCAGGGGTGCTTCCTGACGGAGGGAGGGAGGTCCAGGGTGCTTCCTGACGGAGGGAGGGAGGTCAAGGGTGCTTCCTGACGGTGGGAGGGAGGTCAGGGGTGCTTCCTGACGGAGGGAGGGAGGTCAGGGGTGCTTCCTGACGGTGGGAGGGAGGTCAGGGGTGCTTCCTGACGGAGGGAGGGAGGTCAGGGGTGCTTCCTGACGGAGGGAGATCAGTTGTTCTTCTTGTCGGAGGACTATTCGCCCACACACCTTTATCAAGTCCGTGTGTGAACGAAACGTTGTCGTTAATAAAGGTATCTAGTGGTTGTCCTCCCACCCTCCTTCCCTTTCTAACAGACTTAAAGAACACAAAAGAAGTGTTAGATTTGTCGACACTATCAATGTTATTTTGTCATGTTAGAGATCACAGTCATCCTATTAACTGGTCCTCTGCCAGAACTGTCTACCCTTTCTTCTAGCCTTCACAGACGCCGTCTGCCCTTCTAGCCTTCACAGACGCCGTCTGCCCTTCTAGCCTTCACAGATGACGTCTACCCTTCTTCTAGCCTTCACAGACGCCGTCTGCCCTTCTAGCCTTCACAGAAGGCTTTGTATCTGTAGATTCCTTCCTTTCTCATCACATTGTCAGATGCTCCAAACTTCAGAACACTCGTGATTTGACCTAATCTTTATCTTCTTACCTCTTTTTTCCCATATTTTCTCTGCCTTTTCTGTCTTTTGCCTGGGTGGGTTCTGTTCTATGGTGCTTTGTCCCGCTTGGAATTAGTCCTACTCTCTTGGAACAGTAGCTCTCCTGCAGTGCTCCTTTCTTCCCCTTCTTAGACTACTTCCACTAGTACTAATAGTCCTACTTCTACTACTACAACAACAACAACTACTACTACTACTACTACTATTGCCTCTTCGCTAAGTGCCCACCCTTTAGCCCTCTATCACTGTTGCACTACTTTTACTACTGTTACTACACTTTTAATACTATTCCCTCCTCTCGTTACACTACTCCCAGCCCCGCTCCCCCCCCCTCTCATATATATTCTGGCTCCCTTCCCTTCGCTCTTCTGTGGGACTAGCTAATGTTCCCTCAATCTACTGTTCATTGTTTCCTTCACATATTGTTCGTTGTTCCTCTCACTCTCATGTTCACTGTTCCCTCACTCTCCTGTTCACTGTTCCCTCACTCTCCTGTTCACTGTTCCCTCACTCTCCTGTTCACTGTTCCCTCACTCTCCTGTTCACTGTTCCCTCACTCTCCTGTTCACTGTTCCCTCACTCTCCTGTTCACTGTTCCCTCACTCTCCTGTTCACTGTTCCCTCACTCTCCTGTTCACTGTTCCCTCACTCTCCTGTTCACTGTTCCCTCACTCTCCTGTTCACTGTTCCCTCACTCTCATGTTCCCTGCTCCTCTCATTCTCTTGTCACTATAAAAGAAAAACTCTTGTTTCAGTATTACTCCCTCCTCCTCCTCCTCTTCTATCCTTCCTACCCTCTGTTCTTCCCTGTTCTATATTCTGCCACGCCCATCTAAATAACCTTTTTTTTCTTTACCTTTCCACCCATTCCTCTTCACCCCTATCCCCCTACAAAATCTTCCACATACTTTTTAAGGTCGGCTTGGCGTCCCCTATCCTGCGCTGCTCTCAGTAATAAAACCGCACATGCGAACACTATTGGTATTTTTCGACAAAGTCTGGGCAATCCCAGCAGCTTTTATACATGTTCTGGGCATAGTGTAGTCCCAGTGGCCCCGGCCCACTGGAACAGGGCCACTAGTGAAGGGTGGGATGTTGCGCTGGATTAAGGGGCCAGCAGTGGGTTGAACAGGGTTTCTTCAGGCCCTTAAACGCCCTCAGTCAGGGCTTAATTCAATGCGCTCTGAAGGGATGGAGAATTTCTTTCAGTGCAATGGATCTTCCTTGGAGCTCGAACAATGCAATTTTAAGGTGCTTAGAGAACCTCTGCTCGTGTGAACGTTTGTGAATGTCTTATGCATAAATGTAGAGCTTCTCTCACTATCAGGACTTGCTACGAATGCACACGTGGTTTCTACTATCACATACTAATTAATTCAGGTCACATATTACAGTTTGAAGCTACTAGCGACAGCAGGGTGTGTGGTGACCTAAAATAACTACAGTGTATACCAGTCAACACACACCTTCCGTCATCTTAAATAAAAAAAATAATTTTCTTTAACCGTATATATATATATATATATATATATATATATATATATATATATATATATATATATATATATATATATATATATATATATATATATATATATAAATATATATATATATGTCGTGCCGAATATGTAAAACTGGTCAATTAGCAAGAACTCATTTAAAATTAAGTCCTTTCTAAAATTTTCTCTTGTACGTTTAAAGATATATTTTTTTTCATTAATGTTGATGTAAAAAGGTTTAATTTTGCACCAAAAGGAACTTAGAAAACTTACCTAACCTTATTATAACAAGAACAATTTATTTTAGCCTAACCCAACTAAATATATTTTAGATTTGTTTACAATAATTTAATACTGAACAAACACAGTGAAATATATTTTTTTCGTTAGGTTCAAAATGATTTTTGCAAAATTATTGCATACACAAATTTTCACTTGTCCTATATGGCAAGATGAGCGTTGCTATTTAAGCCAAGATCGCAAGTTCTGCCTATTCGGCACGACATTATATATATATATATATACATACATATATATATATATATATATATATATATATATATATATATATATATATATATATATATATATATATATATATATCAAGATTGATGGACTGACCACATCGACTCAAGGTTGAGGGACTGACTGATTACCTCATTCTCCTCCTGTTCTTCAAGATTCTCCTTTGTATGGACTGATGAAGCCACTGTGTGGCGAAACGTTTCCTCAATAAAGATACCCAAGGGTTGCACATGTGTCTAATTTATCAACATATATATATATATATATATATATATATATATATATATATATATATATATATATATATATATATATATATATATATATATATATATATATATATATACACACACACACACACACACACACACACACACACACACACACACACACACACACACACACACATGAGGTTTAATCTGTAACATGGCTCACCATTTCCAAGAGAGCATATATTCAGCAACAACAGCAGCAGCAACACACCAGAAGGAACAGCAACAGCAGTGGCAATAGCAGCAGCAGCAGCAGCAGCAGCAGCAGCAGCAGCAGCAGCAGCAGCAGCAGCAGCAGCAGCAGCAGCAGCAGCAGCAGCAGCAGCAGCAGTAGTAGTCCCCCTCAACCGTCCATTCCAACAATAGTGCTGTTAGCTGTGGGCCATCAACTGCAGGATTGATAGTTATCCCTCGCTCCCCCACTAACAACCAGCCCCCTCAAAGGCGGCACCTATTACTTGTGTCTAGATTTAGTCCCCTCAGGTTCCCTCAGCCCCCAGAGGGAACACCCAGGCCCTCAGCTATCCAGCCCTCTCTCCCTTGACACTGGTGAAGGGTCCCTCAAACCAAGGAATATGAGCTGGCCTTCCATTCCTAGCCCATACGTCTCTCTCAGCCCAGAATTCGACACGAGTCCTTACTGTTGTGGGCAGAGCTGCCTGCCACCTAGTCATGGTCTCAGGAGTGTGAGTGACACACTAAGGCAGGTCACATGTGAGGTAATATCTATACGTTTTCTGCTCTCTTATTGTTTCTGATAATTTGAGAAATCACTTTTATTGCGGTTATATTCCATTTTACGATGTCGCTTGTTTTCTGTGATTTTATAGCACATACGTACACACACACACACACACACACACACACACACACACACACACACACACACACACACACACACACACACACACACACACACACACACACACACGACAAGGCTCTCTGAAACCAGGAGAGAGTGGACCTAGTAGTAGCCAGCAAAGAAACGAGTACAAGAGCTGTGAATCGAGCCCTGCAACAACTTACAGGTGAGTACACGCACGCATATATATATATATATATATATATATATATATATATATATATATATATATATATATATATATATATATATATATATATATATATACAATCATAAACAGAAAAAGCCACATAATGAAGGAAATCGAAAATCTTTAGCTCAAGATCTATCGCACTTTCGTGCGTCGTCAGGAGCTGTGCAATGTTGCAATATTTATAATAGATAGGAAGGGGAATTTCCAAGTCTTCAGGTGTTGAAGACAATATCTTCCACTGGGTAGGACAGTGGGAACTATTTTCGGACACTTGTTGACATCTTAAGGAGCTGGTTATCGTCGTCCAGCTGGTAAATACTGAATCAACTGGTGTGACCTTCCTGCCACTGTGGCTCTCACTCTGGAGACCTCGAATAATACGGATAGTAGCTAGGTACTTCGACAGGTGACTAAAACAGACAGTAGGTAGGTACTTCAATAGGTGGTCAGCAGTTCAGTAGGTGGTAGGGAGCTCTCTTCACAACAGTTAAGACCCGTGTCGAATTCTGGGTGGGGAGAGACCTATGGGCAAGCCTCCTAACACCTATTGCATCTCTTCATCTAACAGTATCTAGGAGTTAGTCAGCTTTGGTGGGTTGCATCCTGGGAGGAACTAAGAACCTAGACAAATGGTTCAGAGGACCGACAAGTTGATAAATCAGACAAATGTTCAGCACTTGGGTATTTTTATTGTGGAAACGTTTCGCTACACAGTGGCGTCATCAGTCCTGTACAGAAAAGAATGGTGACGACCACAAGGAGTTTGAGGTAATCAGTCCTGATTACCTCAAACTCCTTCTAATCTTCAACCATTCTTCTCTGTATTGGACTGATGAAGCCACTGTGTGGCGAAACGTTTCCACAATAAAGATACCCAAGTGTTGTACACGTATCTGATTTATCAACTAAGAATCTCAACGAAATTAACCACACTGGGATGTCTTTAGTCGCTTGATCCTAGGAACATAAGTCACACTCTCTTTCAGAGAATCAAATCTCATCACTTCTCATTTCCCAGGCACTGTGCTACCCCGTTACGGATTTAGCGTTTCCGAATGAATGCGGTTTAATAGTGGATCCTCCTTACTCAAGGGGATTCGAACTAAGAAGCATTTAGAACTTCCTCATCTCCCCACTCATCTGTGGGTTCTCCTTATGGGGGGAAGTCGAAGCTAATCACGTATGGGGCCATACGCTTCTCCGATATCTTTGATAACTTGAAGAGAAGAGAGGATATATGGAGGGATGGTGGAGGCTGAGACCTGATATCTGTTAGTGCTATCGTGATACAGGAATAGGGGAGACAGGAAGGGAGGGAGGGAAGACAGAAATAGGGAAGAGGAAGGGGAGATAGAAATAGCAGAGAGAGAGGGAGAGACAGGAGAGACTGAGGGGTTGGGATAGGGGCATGCAGGAGAAAAGAGGGGACGTAAGAGGAAGAGGAAGGGAAGAGAGGGTAGAGGGAGTGGAAGAGATAATAGACACGACTATCCTTCACATGCACTCACACGAGCCATGGTACACCTACACGGATACAGACATGCCAGATGTGCACATGTGTACATACACGCATATAGCCACGCACATACACAGCCCCCCAACACACACACACACATATATAAATATAAATATAAATAAATAAATAAATAAATAAATATATATATATATATATATATATATATATATATATATATATATATATATATATATATGTACATATATATTTATGGGTAATTGGAGTGTGTAGGTTAGAGCAGGTGATACACAGAGTATTATCCCATTATAGTTACTGGTCTACCCCTCCCCCCACACTCCTGTACACTCGTTACCATAATACCTCTGGCATGTTTCCTGTCATTAACTGCATCTCTGTCTCTATATATTTTGTGTGGTAAACCTGAATGTAAGTTGCACAGCACCAGGGTTTGTGCAGACTCGATCCTCCTGATGCTGATCTCGATACATGGTCTCTCTGTCTCTGTCTCTCTCTCTTGTGACACTCAGCTGTAACTTCTCGCTAGTTTTACACTGTTTTCTTATAAGAATATCTGATAATTATATAAATATATATACATAACATATTTATATTATTTAATATTACAGGAATTAAATGAGAAAAATAAAGACTAAACTCTCGTGAGCTGATTAAATACCACAACAAAAAAATATGTGAATATATATGAATTTAATATTTAAACAAGATGTGACTGTGCAAACTTCTCCCGTGAGGCCAGCCTCCCGTGAGGCCAGCCTCCCGTGAGGCCAGCCTCCCGTGAGGCCAGCCTCCCGTGAGGCCAGCCTCCCGTGAGACCAGCCTCCCGTGAGGTCAGCCTCCCGTGAGGCCAGCCTCCCGTGAGGCCAGCTTCCCGTGAGGCCAGCCTCCCGTGAGGCCAGCCTCCCGTGAGGCCAGCTTCCCGTGAGGCCAGCCTCCCGTGAGGCCAGCCTCCCGTGAGGCCAGCCTCCCGTGAGGCCAGCCTCCCGTGAGGCCAGCCTCCCGTGAGGCCAGCCTCCCGTGAGGCCAGCTTCCCGTGAGGCCAGCCTCCCGTGAGGCCAGCCTCCCGTGAGGCCAGCCTCCCGTGAGGCCAGCCTCCCGTGAGACCAGCCTCCCGTGAGGCCAGCCTCCCGTGTGGCCAGCCTCCCGTGAGGCCAGCCTCCCGTGAGGCCAGCCTCCCGTGAGGCCAGCTTCCCGTGAGGCCAGCCTCCCGTGAGGCCAGCCTCCGATGAGGCCAGCCTCCCGTGAGGCCAGCCTCCCGTGAGGCCAGCCTCCCGTGAGGCCAGCCTCCCGTGAGGCCAGCCTCCCGTGAGGCCAGCCTCCCGTGAGGCCAGCCTCCCGTGAGGCCAGCCTCCCGTGAGGCCAGCCTCCCGTGAGGCGGGCCTCCCGTGAGGCCAGCCTCCCGTGAGGCCAGCCTCCCGTGAGGCCAGCTTCCCGTGAGGCCAGCCTCCCGTGAGGCCAGCCTCCCGTGAGGCCAGCCTCCCGTGTGGCCAGCCTCCCGTGAGGCCAGCCTCCCGTGTGGCCAGCCTCCCGTGAGGCCAGCCTCCCGTGTGGCCAGCCTCCCGTGAGGCCAGCCTCCCGTGAGGCCAGCCTCCCGTGAGGCCAGCCTCCCGTGAGGCCAGCCTCCCGTGAGGCCAGCCTCCCGTGAGGCCAGCCTCCCGTGAGGCCAGCCTCCCGTGAGGCCAGCTTTCCGTAAAACACAACACTGACACAAATAAAACACAACATTTACGAGATCACTAAACTCGAGATATATATAAACATCGTAAAACCGCAAGTTGTCAATACTTCTCTGTTTTATCTTCGCAGTTTTATTCTGTTTCAAAATTCTGTACACTGTTGCAAGAAGAAATATATATTTTAAGAAAGAGAGAGGCCTTCTTCTGGCCTACCAGACCAGGGGCAGCTGAGAGCCTACTGTAAAATATTTAAAAAAAAAATTAACCCCTACAATAGGTTTGAAGCCGATCTGATTAGTCATATACAATTTACTGCAAGAAAACTAGCATGTTAATTTTTAATAATTTCTCTAAAAAAATGTTATATTAACATGTGCACAAACCAAGTAACTGGAGCTGCCTCTCCCTCTCCTTGGATCAAACTTGATTACCTCTCAGACCCAGAGGAAGGTACCATCTCTCAGTATTAGGAAGGGGCGTGGGGAGGGTGATGGGCGTGGCAGACGGTAGGGGAGGCGGGGGAGTGGGCGTGCGAGGCGCCAGAGCGAGGTAGAATGAGGGGAGAACGGAAAGGTAGACTGAGGGGAGAGAGGCAGTGGGCCAAGGACGAGGGGACGAAAGGGGACAGTGATGAAAGAGGTGAAGGGAAGGTGCAAGAGGGCAAGTGACGTGAGTGTGTGAGTGAGGGGTGTGAGGGTGTGAGTGAAGGTGTGTGAGGGGAGTGAGGGGTGTGAGTGAAAGTGTGAGTGAGGGTAGTGAGGGGTGTGAGGGTGTGTGTGTGAGGGTGTGTGTGACGATGTGTGTGAGGGTTTGAGTGAGGGTGTGAGTGAGGGTATGAGTGAAGGTGTGAGTGTGTGAGGATGTGATTGTTTGAAGGTGTGTGTGTGAGGGTGAGTGAAGGTGAGTGTGAGAGGATGTGAGTGTGTGAAGGTGTATGTGAGGGTGTGAGTGAAGGTATGAGTGAAGGTGTGAGTGAGGGGTGTGAGTGTTTGAGGGTGTGAGTGAAGGTATGAGGGCGTGAGTGTGAGTGTGGGAAAGTGTGAGTAAGGATTTAAATAAGAGGAGTAATATTTGGCTGAGTAAGAAGGGAGGGATAAGCCAGTCATTCAGTCAGTCAGTCAGTCAGTCATTCAGTCAGTCAGTCAGCAAGATAAGTAAAGAGTAACACAGTCAGTCAGTCAACAAGTCGTCCAGTCACCAAACCACCCCGTCAGCAAGCTAGTCAGTCAATAAGTCATCCAATAAGCCAGCCAGTTAGCAACCCAATCAACCAGTTATCAATCAAGATAGCAACCCAGTCTACCAATAAACAAATCAACTAAACCACTTAATTAAAACCAGTCATTAATTAAACCAACAAGTCGCTTAGTCGTTCGAATCAGCCAGCCAAACTATGACTGATCCAAATTGGCAGTCAATACATAAACCATCCAGTCATTAAACCAATCAACCAGTCTCATACAATATAATACAATCTTCTCTTTCTTAAGCAAGGTAATATTTCAGTATTCCCTGTAAGCGATATTATACAAAAATAATATTTGTATCTTTCATGGCTAGACTGTCACTGATTCTTCCACGTCTCACTTTGCACAGTTTGTTTTCACCTCGCAGTAAGTAGGTACCTGGGTGTTAGCAATAAGCAGGTACTTGGGTGTTAGCAATACGCAGGTACCTGGGTGTTAGCAATAAGTAGGTACCTGGGTGTTAGCAATAAGTAGGTACCTGGGTGCTAGCAGTAAGTAGGTATCTGGGTGTTAGCAGTAAGCAAGTACCTGGGTGTCAGCGGTAATTAGGTACCTGGGTGTTAGGTGACTGGTGTGGGTCGCATCCTGGGGGAGAAGATTAAAGAACTCCAGTGGGTTATTCCCCCTCCTCCGTCTTCTTTGTCTTCCTGTCTTCGTTGTCGTCTTAATAATAATAATAATAATAATAATAATAATAATAATAATAATAATAATAATAAATATCTTTATTTACTACAAGTACATCTACAAGGTATACAGGTCTAGCTGACATCAATGATATACTACTATATAGAAAGAAGCTTGTTATGCTGAGCATTTCGGGCAAATTATGTCAGTTTTGTCCCAGGATGCGACTCACACCCGCCGACTAACACCCAGGTACCATTATACTGATGGGTGAACATAAACAACCAGTATAAGGAAACACGTCCAAGGTTTCCACCCTTCACCGAGAATCGAACCCTTTAACAAAATCTTTTCTACTTTAGTCAATTCCTCGTCGCCTATGAACGTCTGTTCCTCATTCTTCTCTGCGTATACCTCTCCTGTTTATTTTGTTCCTACTATCAATGCTTCTTCTTATGTTCTGACAATTGCTACGTTTATTCTCTCGCTGTTTTCACCTAATCAATCCACTCAGCTCGACTCCTGAAGCCTTTCCTATTTTCCTGAAGCAAATTGTGCAGAATATAGAATTTTAGCCAACGAGTTGTCAGATTCTTATATTTCGTAGATTTTTCACTGTTAATAGGCTTTTCTTCCATTGTTTTCTTGCTTGCGTCACTGTCATTCCTGCAGTGCTGATGCGTTGGGAAGGGGGGGGGGGAGAAGTGTCTGAAAGTGACTGAAGGGATCTATATTCAGTGATGTCGACGAGTGGACTGAACGAAACTGAAGAGAATATCGACTGAAGGCATTCGGTGCAAAGCGTGGATTTCCAATCGCTGACGATTTCGTGGTGTTTCGAACAGAACGAACAAATCTGACACAAGCAGCACATTTTGCATAATCCAGACTGGAACCAGTGAGCTGTACTGATTCACTTCAATTAGTTTCCGGCCTTAAATATGAGGAGTTACATTAATCCACGACACAAGAGACAAATTGAACAGATCACAGTAAGGTATCCCTGAAGGGATACCTGAAGGTATACCTGAAGACATCGCTCGATGTACCCCTGAAGGCATACCTCAAAGTATACTTAAAAGTATTCCTGATGGGATACATGAAGGTATGCCTTCAGGTATCCCTCAAGGTATACCTTCAGTTATCCCTGAAGGGATACCTTGCATTGGTTGCCTGAATATTTTTTTTTTCATTCTCAATGGGTTTTGTTCGTACCTTGAGAACAATTCATCCGATCGACTTCAAATCTTCAATGCAGGTGCACTTTAGGTAGGGTGAAAAGGTTCAGTCAACTATTGGCGTGTTCAGGTGCCCTGTCCAATTTTATATAGCCCATTTCCGGATATGGTTTTCAAACGTAACAACTCTAGAATGCCTCTTCCGATCGGATTTAAACCTTAAACACTGGTGTATCCTATTTAACAGAAACTTGAGATTTTTTCCGGAGTGTGTAGGTGACAATTCGTCAATTGAATAGCATAATTAAGAAGTTTGGATTTGAGTCTGTCCGATAACACGAGAATGCATCTTCCGGTTGGCTTCAAACGCGATGCTCATGTAATAATAAGCCTTAAGATAATCATTTATATATAGAATTTTTTTCTATTTCCTATTTAATTCAGCATCAATCATGATGGAAGCCTCGCTAGCTACTAGCGACCCACCCTGACTCACCACTAGCTACTAGCGACCCACCCTGACTCACCACTAGCTACTAGCGACCCACCCTGACTCACCTCTAGCTACTAGCGACCCACCCTGACTCACCTCTAGCTACTAGCGACCCACCCTGACTCACCACTAGCTACTAGCGACCCACCCTGACTCACCACTAGCCACTAGCGACCCACCCTAACTCACCTCTAGCTACTAGCGACCCACCCTGACTCACCACTAGCCACTAGCGACCCACCCTGACTCACCACTAGCTACTAGCGACCCACCCTGACTCACCTCTAGCTACTAGCGACCCACCCTGACTCACCTCTAGCTACTAGCGACCCACCCTGACTCACCACTAGCTACTAGCGACCCACCCTGACTCACCACTAGCTACTAGCGACCCACCCTGACTCACCTCTAGCTACTAGCGACCCACCCTGACTCACCACTAGCTACTAGCGACCCACCCTGACTCACCACTAGCTACTAGCGACCCACCCTGACTCACCTCTAGCTACTAGCGACCCACCCTGACTCACCTCTAGCTACTAGCGACCCACCCTGACTCACCACTAGCTACTAGCGACCCACCCTGACTCACCACTAGCTACTAGCGACCCACCCTGACTCACCTCTAGCTACTAGCGACCCACCCTGACTCACCACTAGCTACTAGCGACCCACCCTGACTCACCTCTAGCTACTAGAGACCCACCCTGACTCACCACTAGCGACCCACCCTGACTAACCACTAGCTACTAGCGACCCACCCTGACTCACCACTAGCTACTAGCGACCCACCCTGACTCACCACTAGCTACTAGCGACCCACCCTGACTCACCACTAGCCACTAGCGACCCACCCTGACTCACCACTAGCTACTAGTCACCCACCCTGACTCACCACTAGCCACTAGCGATCCACCCTGACCCACCACTAGCGATCCACCCTGACTCATCACTAGCTACTAGCGACCCACTCTGACTCACCACTAGCGACCCACTCTGACTTACCACTAGCTACTAGCGACCCACTATTAGCCACTAGCTACCCACCTTGGCTTACCACTAGCTACTAGCGACCCACCCTGACTCACCACTAGCGACCCACCCTGACTAACTACTAGCGACCCACCCTGACTAACTACTAGCGACCCACTATTAGCCACTAGCTACTAGCGACCCACCCTGACTCACCACTAGCGACCCACCCTGACTCACTACTAGCGACCCACCCTGACTCACCACTAGCTACTAGCGACCCACTATTAGCCACTAGCTACCCACCTTGGCTTACCACTAGCTACCCACCTTGGCTTACCACTAGCTACTAGCGACCCACCCTGGCTCACCACTAGCCACTAATGACCCACCCTGACTCACCATCAGCCACTAGCGACCCACCCTGACTCACCACGATCTACTAATAACTCACCCTGATTCACCACTAGCCATTAGCGACCCCACCCTGACTCACCACTAGCTACTAGGGACCCACCCTGGCTCACCACTAGCCACTAGCGACCCACCCTGACTAACCACTAGCTACTAGCAACCCACCCTGACTCACCACTAGCTACTAGCGACCCACCCTGACTCATCATCAGCCACTAGCGACCCACCCTGACTCACCACTAGCCATTAGCGGTCCACTCTGATTCACCACTAACACCCCACCCTGACCCACCACTGGCCACTAGCCACTAGTGACCCACCACTAACCAATAGCGACCCACCACTAGCCACTAGCGATCCACCCCGACACACCACTAGCCACTGGCGGTCCACTCTAATTCACGACTAGCACCCCACCCTGACCCACCACTAGCCACTAGTGACCCACCACTAGCCAATAGCGACCCACCACTAGCCACTAACGACCCACCCTGACCCACCACTAGCTACTAGTGACCCACTCTGACTCACCCCTAGCCACTAGCGACCTACCCTGACTCACCACAAGCCACTCCCGACCCATTATGACTCACCACAAGCCACTCCCGACCCATTATGACTCACCACAAGCCACTCCCGACCCATTATGACTCACCACAAGCCACTCCCGACCCATTATGACTCACCACAAGCCACTCCCGACCCATTATGACTCCCCACAAGCCACTCCTGACTCACCCTGACCCACTACCTCCAACACGTAGTTATGACTCAATCTTACTAAGCACAAATAATTTATCGGGTTTACCTGAGTGAGCAGGTGGGAAAAACCTCTTTGTCCTTGTCTTCTATTTCCCCTCTTCTTCTCCCTCCTCTCCCCTCCTCCCTTCCCCTCACCTGGTCCCCTTGCCAATCTCTCTTTCTCCTATTTTCACCCATCTCTCTCACTAGCTTCCCCTCTCCCTCCTTCCTCTCCCCATCCGTTCACCCTGACGTCCCCTCTACCTCCCCTTCCCTCACCTGGTCACTGAGTCACTCCGCTCTGTCCCACTTAACGAGTGACGGACAGACAGACAGGGGAATAAAAACGTGTTTATTGAATAAATTTACCTCATGTCGGGAAGCTGAAATCTTTTTGTAAAATGTTGCTGAGAGTCAGAGTGGCGTCTGTCAGTCTTCAGTGATTTATCAACACTACTGTCTGTTTGTGTGCCACTGTCTGTGTACTCTTCTATTTGCACTCACCCATATGTGATTGTAGGTCAAAGCTCCTGGTTTCGCCTCTTCGCTGGCTGCTACTGGGTTCACTCTCTTCAAGAGCTTTATCGTATCTCTTCTTAAAGCTATGTATGGATTCTGCCTCTACCAATCCACTATCCAGGTAGTTCCACTTCTTAACTACTCTATGACTGAATAAATACTTCCCAACATCCCTGGGACTTTGTATTTACAACTTCCAGCTGCACCCACGTGTTCCTGTGTCCCGTCCCTCGAACATCCATAACTCTCCACCCCATCAATTCTCCCCAGCATTTTGTACGTTATCATATCATCCCTAATCTCCCCTTCCTCTAATATCATCAGGTTTAGTTGAAAAATAACTGAATGGTTATAACTGGCCATAATTTTCAAAGGGGTGGACCGGTAAGCCAGCGGAAGGCCTCGGTCAGATGACCAAAAGCTCCAACGGCGGGTCATCATCTGACTAAGACCCGCGTCAGGAAACACTTGTCCTGTTTTCTGACTAACCTTACTGTTACAAAAAACGCGATTCTAAAAGCTTAGAGATCTCCAGTGAATACTAGAAAGGACTGCCCTTCTAGCATCCAGCCTGTTACTGGGTTTTCGTAACAAGTAGTCAGTATCCTTGTCCAATTATCCATTAAAATTCAGTATTATTCAATAGTGCTTCAGGATTACAACTGGTAGGCTACTAACTAGAGAAATTAAAATTTAATAAATTTATTAATCATTAAGTTGTCTAGACGTATATTATCAAATTAAATTAATAACAGCAATCAAAATAAAATCAATCTCTCGAGTTCAATATTATTGTGCTGAAAGCACATATCACATTTATAATTCTTAAGTACCATCTGGTACATTAACATTTAATAAGATATTACAAATATGTACAAGTAAGTTTGTGTATGCGTGTAAGTGCTCTAAGTAGTTCACTATGTCTCACTACTCGACTAGACTTAAACAAGTGACTGACAAAGTCCTCTAATAAACTAACTTCTTGACCGACTGGCAACCAGAACAGTCTGCTTGAACAATGAAAAGAATGTTAAGCCCAATAGCCATATAACAAGCGACTGCGACACAATCAGGATCAAGGAGATAACATAACGACACTAAGTAGGGACCATCAGCAGATCCTCCACAAAAGTTACAAAACTCCCATACTACTGAATCTAAGTTCAGCATAGGAAAAACCCTGACTGTGACAATACACAGAAACCAGTAAAAATTAGGTCAGAAGCTATAGCTCAGGACCTGAGATGTTCAGAGTCTCTAAGCGACACACAACCTCAGTACAACGTCGAAAATCACTAAGTCTATACAATGTTCTGTGAACAGAGTTCTACAGAACTAACAAGAATAATGAGACAGACAATCTGTCCAACCTCCAAGAGAGTCTAGAGCAGACTGAATACTTCACGAGAGGTGAGGACACCCCCCCCTCGATCACGTGATAGCCCCGTGGACAGCACAGCTCAGAAGCCGGCAGTATAACGAGCAAGGAGCGATAATTACAGTAGTTTGACAATCAAGACTTGAACTGAGCACTTAATATGTAACATCCTACCTCACAACATAAGCTACGTCAAATAACAATATAAGGCAATACATTTGCGATTTAGCTATTATCGCAAATATAAGCAATATAAAATTATATGAAAAGTTAATATACATTATATATATACATAATAATCATTGTAACCCATTCAGGGGTTGCAACACTTACCTAACCTAACCAGGTTTAGTTCCCTTACTTTCTCCTTACAGCATATACCCTCCTAGCTCCGGGACTAGTCTCGTTGCAAACCTCTACACTTTCTCCAGTTTCTTGACATATTTGATTAGGTGTGGTTTTCACAGTGGTGGTGTGTATGGGCCTGACATATACTATACAGTGTTATAATTCCTTAGAGTTCTGTAAGTCGGTCCTATATTTGCCAGAGGCGAGGTCACTACAGCAGTTGTTGGGTTGGTATGGTCAGGTCACAGACTCAGAACAAACCCTATAGACTACAATAGTCATCCAAGACTACATGACCTAGTTCACCACCCGTCACAAATATTTAAATCCCTAAAACAGGAATTAAACTCAACTCTCAGCGTGTATACACAGAGAGACATACACCTTTCTGTGTGTATATCTTTGTGTGTGGAATTAACAGATTTGAGCTATAGTGGGCAGCCAGCAGCAGCTACTGAAACCCACATTCCTTAGCTAACTTCATGGACACACGTGAAGCTGTGCTTAATTAAAGAGTAAATAATTAACATGTCCACCATTGATAGCACAAGTAGCACCTGGACCACAGAAATTATATGCTCAATACAGGGCCCGGTAATGCTTGGGGGACGTTATTACGCTCGTTACAGGGAACTGCCCCGGATGCTTATAAGTGCCAGTGTGGTGTATATATATATATATATATATATATATATATATATATATATATATATATATATATATATATATATACACATACATATATATATATACATATATTATGTGTGTGTGTACTCGCCTTATTGTGGTTGCAGGGGTCGTATCTCTTCTTAAAGTTATGTATGGATCCTGCCTCCACTACATCACCGTGTGTGTGTGTGTGTTTGTATGTGTGTGTGTGTACTCACCTAGTTGTACCCACATAGTTGAGGTTGCAGGGGTCGAGTCCACGCTCCCTGGCCCCCCCCTCTTCACTGGCCGCTACTAGGTCACTCTCCCTGAACCGAGAGCTTTATCATACCTCTGCTTAAAGCTATGTATGGATCCTGCCTCCACTACATCGTGTGTGTGTGTGTGTGTGTGTGTGTGTGTGTGTGTGTGTGTGTGTGTGTGTGTGTGTGTCCTAGCGTAGTTGTGCCTGTCAGGGTCGAGTCATGGCTCCTGCCTCTACTTTAATTAACTGGTAGGAACTTGCTTCTATCCTCCAGAACTCGATCATATCTACTCTTGAAGCTGCGTATCCTTGATGTTAGTGTACAGGTCAACAGTGATCCCTCGTACACCCGATGGATAAGAAACATAACTTTAAAAAATAATTCCTCAATGGAAATATTGCTGAAGGAGGCAAGTACTCACTGGATGAGTCCAGGTACTCACTGGATGAGTCCAGGTACTCACTGGATGAGTCCAGGTACTTACTGGATGAGTCCAGGTACTCACTGGATGAGTCCAGGTACTCACTGGATGAGTCCAGGTACTCACTGGATGAGTCCAGGTACTCACTGGATGAGTCCAGGTACTCACTGGATGAGTCCAGGTACTCACTGGATGAGTCCAGGTACTCACTGGATGAGTCCAGGTACTCACTGGATGAGTCCAGGTACTCACTGGATGAGTCCAGGTACTCACTGGATGAGTCCAGGTACTCACTGTATGAGTCCAGGTACTCACTGGATGAGTCCAGGTACTCACTGGATGAGTCCAGGTACTCACTGGATGAGTCCAGGTACTCACTGGATGAGTCCAGGTACTCACTGGATGAGTCCAGGTACTCACTGGATGAGTCCAGGTACTCACTGGATGAGATGAGTCCAGGTACTCACTGGATGAGTCCAGATACTCACTGGATGAGTCCAGGTACTCACTGGAGGTACTCACTGGATGAGCCCAGGTACATGAGTCCAGGTACTCACTGTATGAGTCCAGGCACTCACTGGATGAGTCCAGGTACTCACTGGACTCACTGGATGAGTCCAGGTACTCACTGGATGAGTCATGAGTCCAGGTACTCACTGGATGAGTCATGAGTCCAGGTAGTACTCACTGGATGAGTCCAGGGACTCACTGGATGAGGATGAGTCCAGGTACTCACTGGATGAGTCCAGGTACTCACTGGATAGTCCAGGTACTCACTGATGATGAGTCCAGGTACTCACTGGATGAGTCTACACTTGATGAGTCCAGGTGGATGTCCAGGTACTCACTGGATGAGCCCAGGTACTCACTGGATGGATGAGTCCACGTACTCACTGTGAGTCTACTCACTGCCAGGTACTCAGTGGATGAGTCCAGGTACTCACTGGATGAGTCCAGGTACTCACTGCATGAGTCCAGGTACTCAATGGATGAGTCCAGGTACTCACTGGATGAGTCCATTTACTCACTGCATGAGTCCAGGTACTCACTGCATGAGTCCAAGTACTCACTGGATGAGTCCAGTTACTCACTGGATGAGTCCAGGTACTCACTGGATGAGTCCAGGTACTCACTGGATGAGTCCAGGTACTCACTGGATGAGTCCAGGTACTCACTGGATGAGTCCAGGTACTCACTTGATGAGTCCAGGTACTCACTTGATGAGTCCAGATACTCACTTGATGAGTCCAGGTACTCACTTGATGAGTCCAGGTACTCACTTGATGAGTCCAGGTACTCATTTGATGAGTCCGGGTACTCACTTGATGAGTCCAGGTACTCACTTGATGAGTCCAGATACTTGATGAGTCCGGGTACTCACTTGATGAGTCCAGGTACTCACTTGATGAGTCCAGATACTCACTTGATGAGTCCGGGTACTCACCTGATGAGTCCAGGTACTCACTTGATGAGTCCAGATACTTGATGAGTCCGGTACTCACTTGATGAGTCCAGGTACTCACTTGATGAGTCCAGATACTCACTTGATGAGTCCGGGTACTCACTTGATGAGTCCAGGTACTCACTTGATGAGTCCAGATACTCAGTTGATGAGTGAGGGTACTCACTTGATGAGTCCGGGTACTCACTTGATGAGTCCGGGTACTCACTTGATGAGTTCGGGTACTCACTTGATGAGTCCGGGTACTCACTTGATGAGTCCGGGTACTCACTTGATGAGTCCAGGTACTCACTTGATGAGTCCGGGTACTCACTTGATGAGTCCAGGTACTCACTTGATGAGTCCGGATACTCACTTGATGAGTCCAGGTACTAACTTGATGAGTCCAGGTACTCACTTGATGAGTCCGGGTACTCACTTGATGAGTCCAGGTACTCACTTGACGAGTCCAGGTACTCACGTGATGAGTCAGGGTACTCACTTGATGAGTCCGGGTACTCACTTGATGAGTCCGGGTACTCACTTGATGAGTCCGGGTACTCATTGGATGAGTCCAGGTACTCACTTGATGAGTCCAGGTACTCACTGGATGAGTCCAGGTACTCATTGGATGAGTCCAGGTACTCACTGGATGAGTCCAGGTACTCAATGGATGAGCACAGGCACTCAATGGATTAGCACAGATACTCACTGGATGAGTCCAGGTACTCAATGGATGAGCACAGGTACTTAATGGATGAGCACAGGTACTCAATGGATGAGCACAGGTACTCACTGGATGAGCACAGGTACTCAATGGATGAGCACAGGTACTCACTGGATGAGCACAGGTACTCAATGGATGAGCACAGGTACTCACTGGATGAGTCCAGGTACTCAATGGATGAGCACAGGCACTCAATGGAAGAGCACAGGTACTCACTGGATGAGTCCAGGTACTCAATGGATGAGCACAGATACTCAATGGATGATCACAGGTACTCACTTGATGAGCACAGGTACTCACTGGATGAGTCCAGGTACTCAATGGATGATCACATATACTCAATGGATGAGCACAGGTACTCACTGGATGAGCACAGGTACTCAATGGATGAGCACAGGTACTCACTGGATGAGCACAGGTACTCAATGGATGAGCACAGGTACTCAATGGATGAGCACAGGTACTCAATGGACGAGCACAGGTACTCACCGGATGATCACAAGTATTCACTGGATGAGTCCAGGTACTCACTGGATGAGCACAGGTACTCAATGGATGAGCACAGGTACTCAATGGATGAGCACAGGTACTCACCGGATGATCACAAGTATTTAAAGGATGAGTCCAGGTACTCACTGGATGAGCACAGGTACACAATGGATGAGCACAGGTAGTCAATGGATGAGCACAGGTACTCACTGGATGAGTCCAGGCACTCACTGGACGAGCAGAGGTACTCAATGGATGAGCACAGACACTCAATGGGTGAGCACAAGGGGACACAGTTGGAAGTTGAAGACACAGATGAATCACAGGGATGTTAGGAAGTACTTCTTCAGCCACAGAGTAGTCAGTAAGTGGAATAGTTTGGGAAGTGATGTAGTGGAGGCAGAATCCATACATTGCTTTAAGCAGAGGTATGATAAAGCTCACGGTTCAGGGAGAGTGACCTAGTAGCGACCAGTGAAGAGGCGGGGCCAGGAGCTTGGACTCGACCCCTGCAACCTCAACTAGGTGAGTACACACACACACACACACACACGTTGAACTCCATCAATGTATCGGGACAGCTAAGTGGGATTTTTTTTCCGAATAAAATAACTTGGGAGATTAATTTCGCCTCCCATCACTAAGCTGTATTACGACTTCCAGTAATCCCTGATTCACCTCCCAACCTCCCTCCCAGCCCTGACATGCTGGCTATGCACGTGTAGTGCTACGACACTCACTCCTATCTATCCATCTATCTATCTATATATCTATCTATATATATATATATATATATATATATATATATATATATATATATATATATATATATATATATATATATATATATATATATAATGAATCGATCACATCTTCAGGGAGTACAAATTTCGAAAAGGTGTTTAAGTCATATTATATTTAAGTCAAAAATTACTTTATATCGCTAAGTCAAGTTGAGATTGACTTAGTCACCACAGAGTAAAACTATAAAAAATAATAATGATAAACGGATCCAGCTTGTAAGTACCAGGACTGATGTTTAGAGTGCACTCGTATTTCAGCACTTACCAATAAAGAATAATAATAATAATAATAATAATAATAATAATAATAATAATAATAATAAAATTATCGGAACGATAATAATAATAATAATAATAATAATAATAATAATAATAATAATAATAATAATAATGTGAGACTGGTGACGCTGGAGGGTATTAATACCACCACACTATTGATAATCTCCCTGCGCCCTGAATTATAACCCAGTGGGAAATAAATGAGGCAATTATCCCAGCTAAATGATGGCTAAAGGTTATTAATACGTAAAAAATAATGAAAGGCACTGATTCGATGTTCATCACTGCTCACCAGGGGAAGATTTTCACTGTTACGAGAATTTTATGGGATTTTTTTCACTGTCCCCAGAGAATGTTAAGGATTTTCCGTGTCTTGAGCATGTTACGGAGAGACGAGTGGAAGGTAAGCCAGTGGGATGAAGACTCAGTGTTGGACGAAGACTCAGTATTGGATGAAAGAACACTCAGTGTTGGATGAAGGAAGACTCAGTGGCGGGTGAAGTAAAACTTCAGCATTGGACGAAGGAAAACTGAGCACTGGATGAAGACTCAGCAGTGAACGAAGACTCAGCACTGGATGAAGACTCAGTAGTGAACGAAGACTCAGCACTGGACGAAGAAGTAAATACCCTCTAACAGACAAAATAAATCATCTTTCCCTACCCTCCCCGTATTATCCTTACGGACTTCTAGCTTCCCATGCAATACAAAAATAACAAAAATACCAAAAACAACTATCATAGAAAGGAAATATGTCACCCTGGCCTCCTCTCCACCGTTTCCAAACGTCACCTCTCACCATCATCGCTAGAAATATCACCCTGATCATCTCTGCATCGCTGGAACACTACACCAGAATCATAACCTCAACAGTGATCACCGTTGAGGTATATAGTAGAAGCTTAATCTTACCGCTGGCTTATGACACGATCATAACCCAGCGGTTTTGTGGGAGGCCTCGTTCCTCCTGGAGTGTCATTCCTCCTGGAAGCCTCATCTCCCTTGGAAGCCTCGTCTCTCCTGGAAGCCTCGTCCCCCCTGGAAGCCTCGTCCCTCCTAGATGCCTCGTCCCTCCTAGAAGCCTCGTTCCTTCTGGAAACCTCGTTCCTCCTGGAAGCCGCGTCACCAGCCAAAAGAAACCATTTCCTTCGAAGACCAGCTTAAAGACGCTAAAAATGTCCCCTCAGAATTCCCCGGGGGAAAAAATATCTTCTGCAAATTCCATCAAATAAGCATCAGCAGGGAAGTGAGAGTCGGGGATGGAAGGATGGAAGAAGGATAGATGGAGGATGGAAGGATAGTAGAGGGACTCCATCTACGAGTCTGGACATGCAGGACGGCATCTCGCTGAGGCTAAAGGTAGTTTGCGTGATATATACCTGCGTTCCTCTAGTTGGGGGCCCATTCTGCCTGCTGATTGGTAGTTGGTGGACGTTTCGTCACGGCCGGAGACACGCACATTGTCCGCTGTCCGTAGCTTCCTTTGTCACGGAAAGCTTATCATATGCAAAGATTGCGGCCAAGGAAAAGAAGCACTTCTTGTGACAATATCCTTTTACTGATGTTTGTACTGATTGTGTCGCAAGGACGGTGGGCGGCAGACCTCGGTGTAGTGGTGGGCGGCAGATGGTGGTGGATGGCAGACTTCTGTGTAGTGGTGAACGGCAGACCTCTGTGTAGTGGTGGACGGCAGATAGTGGTGAACGGCAGACCTCAGTTTAGTGGTGGACGGCAGACCTCTGTGTAGTGGTGGACGGCAGATAGTGGTGAACGGCAGACCTCAGTTTAGTGGTGGACGGCAGACCTCTGTGTAGTGGTGGACGGCAGATAGTGGTGGACGGCAGACCTCTGTGTAGTGGTGGACGGCAGACCTAAATCTGTGTGTCTTTTGACCTGGTCTCATCCTTTCTATCGCGTTTATCCACGCTTAACTCCCCACCGCCTGATCTCTCCCCCATTGAAACAGGCTAAACACCCTGGGGGATGCCTCTTCCTTCAAGAGTGAAGGGCTCTTGATCAAATGAATTGGAACTACCCTTCTTTGCCTGAGATCAAACCTCTTTACCTCCCATCAGGACCGGTTATGTCTCTTTCCCATGTATTTAATAATAATAATAATAAAAATAATAATAATAATAATAATAATAATAATAATAATAATAATAATACTGCTACTACTACTACTACTACTACTAATACTAACAATAATAATCGATAAATATATTTAGAGAAATATGAAGGGTGTAATGACCACCAGCACAGGTCACTGCTGGATGTCGTGGCAACCAGCACAGGTCACTGCTGGATGTCGTGGCAACCAGCACAGGTCACTGCTGGATGTCGTGGCAACCAGCACAGGTCACTGCTGGATGTCGTGGCAACCAGCACAGATCACTGCTGGATGTCGTGGCAACCAGCACAGGTCACTACGGGATGTCGTAGCAACCAGTACAGGTCACTGCTGGATGTCGTGGCAACCAGCACAGGTCACTGCTGGATGTCGTGGCAACCAGCACAGGTCACTGCTGGATGTCGTGGCAACCAGCACAGATCACTGCTGGATGTCGTGGCAACCAGCACAGGTCACTGCTGGATGTCGTGGCAACCAGTACAGGTCACTGCTGGATGTCGTGGCAACCAGCACAGGTCACTGCTGGATGTCGTGGCAACCAGCACAGGTCACTGCTGGATGTCGTGGCAACCAGCACAGGTCACTGCTGGATGTCGTGGCAACCAGCACAGGTCACTGCTGGATGTCGTGGCAACCAGCACAGGTCACTACTAGATGTCGTGGCAACCAGCACAGGTCACTGCTGGATGTCGTGGCAACCAGCACAGATCACTGCTGGATGTCGTGGCAACCAGCACAGGTCACTACGGGATGTCGTGGCAACCAGTACAGGTCACTGCTGGATGTCGTGGCAACCAGCACAGGTCACTGCTGGATGTCGTGGCAACCAGTACAGGCCACTGCTGGATGTCGTGGCAACCAGCACAGGTCACTTCTGGATGTCGTGGCAACCAACACACGTCACTGCTGGATGTCGTGGCAACAAACACAGGTCGCTGCTGGATGTCGTGGCAACCAGTATAGGTCACTGTTGGATGTGGTGGCAACCAGTACAGGTCACTGCTGGATGTCATGACCACCAGCACAGGTCATTGCTGGATGTCATGGCCACCAGTACAGGTCACTGCTGGATATCATGACCACCAGCACAGGTCATTGCTGGATGTCGTGGCAACCAGTATAGGTCACTGTTGGATGTCGTGGCAACCAGTACAGGTCACTGCTGGATATCATGACCACCAGCACAGGTCATTGCTGGATGTCATGACCACCAGTACAAGTCACTGCTGGATGTCATGACCACCAGCACAGGTCATTGCTGGATGTCATGACCACCAGCACAGGTCATTGCTGGATGTCATGACCACCAGTACAAGTCACTGCTGGATGTCATGACCACCAGCACAGGTCACTGCTGGTAAACTTTGGCCCCCAAGATCCTAGGTACTCCCTTCTACCTATTTATATAGGGTAAATTCTGATTGGACATTCTCCCAGTATAGTCACTGGCCCTCACGACGACACACTCTCATTACAGTAATTTCAGTCTTGTACGTTATATCAGATTACAGTATCTAACTAATCATTACACGAGATAACCTATACACCTAAAATAGCCCTCTGACTAGGGGTCAGGCTTAAATATATTTAGAAAAAATAGAAGAAAGGGTCACATCAGCAATTTCTCACTAGTGGTTTTAAATACAGGTGATAGAGAGGAATCCTGCGTCTTATAAGACGTTTTAGTGTGGATTTAAGATCATAACATCTCAATAGATGTAACTATATATATATATATATATATATATATATATATATATATATATATATATATATATATATATATATATATATATATATATATATATATATATATAGATAGATAGATATGTCGTGCCGAATAGGCAGAATTTGCGATCTTGGCTTAAATAGCAACGCTAATCTTGCCATATAGGACAAGCGAAAATTTGTGTATGCAATAATTTCGCAAAAATCATTCTAAACCTAACGAAAAAAATATATTTCATTGTGTTTGTTTAGTACTAAATTATTGTAAAAGTATTTAAAATATATTTAGTAGGATTAGGCTAAAATAAATTGCGCTTGTTATAATAAGGTTAGGTAAGTTTTCTAAGATTCTTTTGGTGCAAAATTAAATTTTTTTACATTAACATTAATGAAAAAAATATATCTTTAAACGTATAAGAGAATTTTTTAGAAAGGACTTAATTTTAAATGAGTTCTTGCTAACTGACCAGTTTTACCTATTCGGCACGACTTATATATATATATATATATATATATATATATATATATATATATATATATATATATATATATATATATATATATATATATATATATATATGCAAAACAAGCACTGTGAAAGAATACAGAAATTCCAAGCGCTTTCGTGACTACTCACATTATCAAGGAACAATATGATCCGATAATGTGAGTAGTCACGAAAGTGCTTGGAATTTCTGTATTCTTTCACAGTGGTTGTCTTGCATATTCTGAAATCACCTGTTTACTGTGATCTTATTGCACACACACACACACACACACACACACACACACACACACACACACACACACACACATATATATATATATATATATATATATATATATATATATATATATATATATATATATATATATATATATATATATATATATATTTATTAGAGTTCGACACAGGCGGGGTAGATTTAGACACGGGTCGAATTCAACAAGGAAACCAGGTGAGGCGACTTGACCCCCCGCAATGCAAATGGGTAGCTGCAACTAGGTGACTTCACCTAGGTGTCTACAGCTACTTTACTGCATCTAGGTGAAATAAGTACACACACACACACACACACAGCGGCGGGGCCAGGAGCTGTGAATCGACCCCCGCAGCCACAACTAGGTGAGTGAGCACACACACACACACATACACACACACACACACACACACACACACACACACACACACACAGAGGCGGGGCCAGGAGCTGTGAATCGACCCCCGCAGCCACAACTAGGTTAGTACACACACACGAGCCTCTCGTTACTCTCTTCTTCCTCCCTATCTACATGTGATTCATCAAGGTTATTATTACTAGTGGATCCCTCCGTCTCCCTCTCTCCCTTCAACCTCAAACTCCAGCCCCTCCCTCTCCCTTCCTACTTTTCATTCCCTTACTTTCTGTCCCTCCATCCCCTCTACCTTCTCCCTCACCCTCCATCTTTGTCCTCATTTCTCAATCTCTCTCTCTCTCTCTCTCTCTCTCTCTCTCTCTCTCTCTCTCTCAGTATTCCATGGTTTCCTCGCTAGTTTCTTATCCTATCTCCTATTTTGTCTCCTATCTTGCCTTCTCTTGTCCTGTCTCTCCCCTATCTTGTCTCCTCTCCTGTATCCCCTTATTTTGTCTCCTTCTATTCTGTCTCTTCCTATTTTGTCTCTTCCTACTATCCTGTCTCTTCTTATCTTGTCTTCTCCTTTGTGATCTTAACCTTGGCACTCACTCATACACTGCAAAGTTCTAAGCGTCTCTACGAAAGAACGTTTTTTTTTTTAATTTTGAAGACAAAGAAAGCCTTCAAGGGAAGTTTTCCTTGATGCTTGTGAGGGAGGCTCTTGATCCTAGGAGTTGCAGGTAAACACACACACAATGAGAAAGGAAAAAGAGTTGTATTTAGGTAGGTGACTTTTCTCTCTCTCTCTCTCTCTCTCTCTCTCTCTTAAAACAATAACAAAGAAAATACTATACAGCAAAAACACTGTTTTTGTCGACAGTTTCCTTGTTTTCCAGCAGCGTCGGACGCACCTGTCACCAGCTTCGGTTCATATCTGATGGACATCGATTATTGTCAGCACTGGTTTTATTGCTGCCTATGTATGTATGTATGTATGTATGTATGTATGTATGTATGTATGTATGTATGTACGTACGTATGTATGTATGTATGTATGTATGTATGTATGTATGTATGTATGTATGTACGTACGTATGTATGTATGTATGTATGTATGTATGTACTCACCTAATTGTGGTTGCAGGGGTCGATACTCAGCTCCTGGCCCCGCCTCTTCACTGATCGCTACTGGATCCTCTCTCTCTCTGCTTCTTGAGCTTTGTCATACCTCTTCTTAAAACTATGTATGGTTCCTGCCTCCACTACTTCACTTGCTAGGCTATTCCACTTTCTGACGACTCTATGACTGAAGAAATACTTCCTAACGTCCCTGTGACTCGTCTGAGTTCAGCTTCCAGTTGTGACCCCTTGTTCCTGTGTCCCCTCTCTGGAACATCCTATCTCTGTCCACTTTGACTATTCCCCGCAGTATCTTGTATGTCGTTATCATGTCTCCCCTGACCCTTCTGTCCTCCAGTGTCGTCAGTCCAATTTCCCTCAACCTTTCCTCGTACGACATTCCCCTGAGCTCTGGGACTAGCCTTGTTGCAAACCTTTGTACTTTCTCTAACTTCTTGACGTGCTTGACCAGGTGTGGGTTCCAGACTGGTGCTGCATACTCCAGTATGGGCCTAACATACACAGTGTATAGTGTCTTGAACGATTCCTTATTAAGGTATCGGAACGCTATTCTCAGGTTTGCCAGGCGCCCGTATGCTGCAGCAGTTATTTGGTTGATGTGTGCCTCCGGTGACGTGCTCGGTGTTATGGTCACCCCAAGGTCTTTCTCCCTGAGTGAGGTCTGTAGTCTTTGTCCACCTAGCCTATACTCTGTCTGCGGTCTTCTTTGCCCTTCCCCAATCTTCATGACTTTGCATTTGGCAGGGTTGAATTCGAGAAGCCAGTTTCTGGACCACATGTTCAGCCTGTCCAGCCTGTCCAGGTCTCTTTGCAGTCCTGCCTCATCCTCATCCGATTTAATTCTTCTCATCAGCTTCAAATCATCTGCGAATAGGGACACTTCAGAGTCTATTCCTTCCATCATGTCGTTCGCATATATCAAAAATAGCACTGGTCCTAGAACTGACCCCTGTGGGACCCCGCTCGTCACAGGCGCCCACTGTGATACCTCTTCACGTACCATGACTCGTTGTTGCCTCCCTGTCAGGTATTCCCTGATCCATTGCAGTGCCCTCCCTTTTACCTGCGCCTGATCCTCCAGCTTCTGCACTAATCTCTTGTGGGGAACTGTGTCAAAGGCCTTCCTGCAGTCTAGGAAAATGCAGTCAACCCACCCCTCTCTCTCGTGTCTTATTTCTGTTACCTTGTCTGCATGTATGTATGTATGTTTATATTTATGCGTATGAATATGTATATGTTATGTATGCATGTATTCATTTTGTACGTACACAGATCCGCTAATATCTGGGATGGTGATGATAATGAGGAATATGATGATGAGGCTAACGAGGAATATGATGATGAATGTGATGATGATAATGAGGAATGTGATAACGACGAGGATAATGAGGAATGTGATGACGAGGATAATGAAGAATATAATGACAACGAGGATAATGAGGAATGTGATGACGACGTTATGATAATCATAATGATGATCAAGTCAGCACACAAACAAGCAGACATGTTTCCCGCTCTGTATAATGACAAATGTCATCATACCTGGACTCTCCCTTCACTGCTACGATCCCGGTAAATCTGCCAATCATGCGGGTAAATTCCAATCATTCTGAATAAATCCTTCGGTCCGCTAAATCCCTATCCAGTCACGACTAGCCAGAGGAGATTTTAGGATTTTAATTCAGCTGGAGGATGAGGGGAAGGATGGAGGGAGGGGGGTAGAAGGTGAGGGAGGGAGAACTAGTGAGGGGAGGGATGGGAAAGGTAGAAAGTAGAAGTAAATTAAAAGATGAAGAGAGGTGTAGAAGGAGGAAGGTAACGTAGGAAACAGCAAAGGTAAAGGATATGGAAAATGAACTGGATAAAAATTCTTACATATATATATATATATATATATATATATATATATATATATATATATATATATATATATATATATATATATATATATATATATATATATATATATATATATACACTAATTGAATTTAACTAAGAGTGGACGGGAATCTAACCCGTGACTTCAGGTGTGTAACTCCAGCAGTATACTACCAGGCCGTGGAGGTTATAATAGGAAGTCAACACTCTGCATAATACAGGTCGTGTCTGCAGGCGCTGCGCTCTGCAGAGGCGGACTTCACTCTGCTGATTGCAAATACTAGAAATATTAAAAATCTTGATTGAAGTTTTACTGAAAAAAAATGATTTAAAAGTCCATCAATATTATGGAAACTTACCACTGAGAATGACCTCTGCTATTATTCTCAGTCATATTATTATTTATTATTTTTGTTATTATTATTTTCAAAACTCTCTCATTCTCTCCAATTCTTCCTTCATCTCTGTTCTAACTACTTCTTTTTTACCGTGCCTTTCCCTTCTTCCTTCTTCGCTCTATTAGTTTTGTTTCTGTCTTTCTGTTCCTCCCACTTTCTCCCTATTTATCGCTCCTCTCTTTGCTCTCATTTGCATACATATCGCACTCATCCCTCTTTTTTATATATGCATTAACCTCATTCCTGTTTTCTATGGTCTGTCTATACCTCTTCCTTCGTCTTTCTTCCCTCCTACTTGTCTACATTTTTTCTTCGTCTCCCTCTATGTTCTCAATCCGCTCCTCTCCCCTCCGCTCTCGTTTTCCACTCCCACTCCTCTTCCCCCAATTTCTGATTTCCCCTTCTTTCCGTCTACCTCTCCTATCCTTCTATTACATTCCCTACCTCTCTCTCTCTCTCTCTCTCTCTCTCACACACAGTCTTCCTCTTCCAGTATTCCAAAATAGCGGACATCGCTTCTAAGATGCGTTAGGTGCTTCCAGCGACATTACTTACTATGTATTCTTTAAGAGTCACGTAAGTTCCTCCGTCTTCTAGTATCATGTTCATTTTTCCACTATAATCTACCTTGTTCATAATTACTATCGCATTTGAATTGTCTGTCTCGTAAGGTGAAGTCCAATATTTTTCCTTAATTCACGGTATAACTTAACAAATCTTTGAGAACAATTGTGTTGCAGAGGTGTCAGCGCTGCTCAGTCCTCTGCAACACAATTGTTATTAGAAGACGGGGTACTTGTGTGCCTCTTAATATATCCAATACTTTACCTGTGGTATCAGTGCCTGGAGACACTAGTACAGGTTAGGTTAGGTAAGATTCGTCAGCTCTAAGATTCGCGGGTCTAAGTCATATGTTGACCCGCCGCTGGGGCTTTGGTCATCTGACCGAGGCCTTCCGCTGGCTTACCCCTCCATCCCTTTAAAACTAAGGGTTATATATACATACTGCAGCAAATCGCTCTTCCTCTCCACCCTCCGCTCCTCTCTTCTATAATCTTCCCACTCCCTCCTCCATCTCTCTCTCTCCTTCCCGATCGCTCCCTCCCTCCCTCTCTCCCTGACCATCATCGTTCCATAACTCACACACATGTGCTTCTCACGAGTGATTTACACACCTCCTCTACATCCATCTTAATCCCCTCAACCTTACATAAAAAGCCGGTTAATGTGAGGTGGGGCACACCCCTTGAAGGGACAGCAGGGGGAATATCAGGAGGAGAGGAAGGGGCAGTGTGTATCAGAACAGGGTGTGTCAAGGGGCAGTGTGTGACGGGAGAACAGGATGTGTCAAGGGGGCAGTGTGTGATGGAAGAACAGGGTGTGTCAAGGGGGCAGTGTGTGACGGGAGGACAGGGTGTGTCAAGGGGGCAGTGTGTGATGGAAGAACAGGGTGTGTCAAGGGGGCAGTGTGTGACGGGAGAACAGGGTGTGTCAAGGGGGCAGTGTGTGACGGGAGAACAGGGTGTGTCAAGGGGGTAGCGTGTGACGGGAGAACAGGGTGTACTCACCTAATTGTACTCACCTAATTGGGGTTGCAGGGGTCGAGACTCAGCTCCTGGCCCCGCCTCTTCACTGATCGCTACTGGGTCCTCTCTCTCTCTGCTTCCTGAGCTTTGTCATACCTCTTCTTAAAACTATGTATGGTTCTTGCCTCCACTACTTCACTTGCTAGGCTATTCCACTTCCTGGCGACTCTATGACTGAAGAAATACTTCCTAACGTCCCTGTGACTCGTCTGAGTCTTCAGCTTCCAGTTGTGACCCCTTGTCCCTGTGTCCCCTCTCTGGAACATCCTATCTCTGTCCACCTTGTCTATTCCCCGCAGTATCTTGTATGTCGTTATCATGTCTCCCCTGACCCTTCTGTCCTCCAGTGTAGTCAGTCCGATTTCCCTTAACCTTTCCTCGTACGACACTCCCTTGAGATCTGGGACTAGCCTTGTTGCAAACCTTTGTACTTTCTCTAACTTCTTGACGTGCTTGACCAGGTGTGGGTTCCAGACTGGTGCTGCATACTCCAGTATGGGCCTAACATACACAGTGTACAGTGTCTTGAACGATTCCTTATTAAGGTATCGGAACGCTATTCTCAGGTTTGCCAGGCGCCCGTATGCTGCAGCAGTTATTTGGTTGATGTGTGCCTCCGGTGATGTGCTCGGAGTTATGGTCACCCCAAGGTCTTTCTCCCCGAGTGAGGTCTGTAGTCTTTGTCCACCTAGCCTATACTCTGTCTGCGGTCTTCTTTGCCCCTCCCCTATCTTCATAACTTTGCATTTGGCTGGATTGAATTCGAGAAGACAGTTACTGGACCACATGTCCAGCCTGTCCAGGTCTCTTTGCAGTCCTGCCTCATCCTCATCCGATTTAATTGTTCTCATCAACTTCACGTCATCTGCGAACAGGGACACTTCAGAGTCTATTCCTTCCATCATGTCGTTCACATATATCAAAAATAGCACTGGTCCTAGAACTGACCCCTGTGGGACCCCGCTCGTAACAGGCGCCCACTGTGATACCTCTTCACGTACCATGACTCGTTGCTGCCTCCCTGTCAGGTATTCCCTTATCCATTGCAGTGCCCTCCCTTTTACATGCGCCTGATCCTCCAGCTTCTGCACTAATCTCTTGTGGGGAACTGTGTCAAAGGCCTTCCTGCAGTCTAGGAAAACGCAATCTACCCACCCCTCTCTCTCGTGTCTTACTTCTGTTACCTTGTCATAAAACTCCAGGAGGTTTGTGATACAAGATTTGCCTTCCATGAACCCATGCTGGTTTTCATTTATAATCTTGATCCTTTCCAGGTGTTCGACCACTCTCCTCCTGATAATCTTCTCCATGACTTTGCACACAATACATGTCAGAGACACAGGTCTGTAGTTCAGTGCCTCGTTTCTGTTTCCTTTCTTAAATATGGGGACTACATTAGCTGTCTTCCATTTCTTAGGTAGTTGCCCAGTTTCAAGGGATGTGTTGAAGATTGTGGTTAGAGGCACGCACAGCATCTCTGCTCCTTCTCTAAGGACCCATGGGGAGATGTTGTCCGGTCCCATCGCCTTTGAGGTGTCAAGGTCACTTAAGAGCTTCTTCACCTCCTCCTCAATTGTTCGTATGTCATCCAACACTTGTTGGTATATTCCCTCTTGATGTTCCCTTCTGTGTGTCAAGGGGGCAGTGTGTGACGGGAGAACAGGGTGTGTCAAGGGGGCAGTGTGTGATGGAAGAACAGGGTGTGTCAAGGGGGAAGTGTGTGATGGGAGAACAGGGTGTGTCAAGGGGGCAGTGTGTGATGGAAGAACAGGGTGTATCAAGGGGGCAGTGTGTGACGGGAGAACAGGGTGTGTCAAGGGAGCAGTGTGTGATGGAAGAACAGGGTGTGTCAAGGGGGCAGTGTGTGACGGGAGAACAGGGTGTGTCAAGGGGGCAGTGTGTGATGGAAGAACAGGGTGTGTCAAGGGGGAAGTGTGTGATGGGAGAACAGGGTGTGTCAAGGGGGCAGTGTGTGATGGAAGAACAGGGTGTGTCAAGGGGGCAGTGTGTGATGGGAGAACAGGGTGTGTCAAGGGGGCAGTGTGTGATGGGAGAACAGGGTGTGTCAAGGGGGAAGTGTGTGATGGGAGAACAGGGTGTGTCAAGGGGGAAGTGTGTGATGGAAGAACAGGGTGTGTCAAGGGGGAAGTGTGTGATGGAAGAACAGGGTGTGTCAAGGGGGAAGTGTGTGATGGAAGAACAGGGTGTGTCAAGAGGGAAGTGTGTGATGGAAGAACAGGGTGTGTCAAGGGGGAAGTGTGTGATGGAAGAACAGGGTGTGTCAAGGGGCAACTACCAACATAGTATCATGCAGGAAGTACCATCTTTATCTGTGTGGCATCCTGCACACTCACAAACTTGAGTATTAGTACTGTCTGGCCTGGTGCTGCCCTGGTGCTGCCCTGGTGCTGCCCTGGTGCTGCCCTGGTGTTGCCTTGGTACTGCCCTGGTGCTGTCCTGGTGCTGCCCTGGTGCTGCCCTGGTGCTGTACTGGTGTCTGCATTGGCGTCTGGCCTGGTGCTGCCCTGGTACTGCCCTGGTGCTGCCCTGGTGCTGCCTTGGTGTCTGCCTTAGTGTCTGCTCTGGTACTGCCCTGGTGTTGCCTTGGTACTCCCCTGGTGCTGTCCTGGTGCTGTCCTGGTGCTGTCCTGGAGCTGCCCTGGTGCTGTCCTGGTGCTGCCCTGGTGCTGCCTTGGTGTCTGCCTTGGCGTCTGCCCTGGTGCTGCCCTGGTACTGCCCTGGTGCTGCCCTGGTGCTGCCTTGGTGTCTGCCCTGGTGCTGCCCTGGTGCTGCCCTGGTGTTGCCTTGGTACTGCCCTGGTGCTGCCCAGGTGCTGCCCTGGTGCTGCCCTGGTGTTTCCTTGGTACTGCCCTGGTGCTGTCCTGGTGCTGCCCTGGTGCTGCTCTGGTGTCTGCCTTGGTGTCTGCCTTGGCGTCTGCCCTGGTGCTACCCTGGTACTGCCCTGGTGCTGCCCTGGTGCTGCCTTGGTGTCTGCCCTGGTGCTGCCCTGGTGCTGCCTTGGCGTCTGCCCTGGTGCTGCCCTGGTACTGCCCTGGTGCTGCACTGGTGCTGCCTTGGTGTCTGCCCTGGTGCTGCCTTGGTGTCTGCCCTGGTGCTGCCCTGGTGTTGCCCTGGTGCTGCCTTGGTGTCTGCCTTGGTGTCTGCCTTGGTGTCTGCCCTGGTGCTGCCCTGGTGCTGTCTTGGTGTCTGCCTTGGTGTCTGCCCTGGTGCTGCCCTGGTGCTGCCCTGGTACTGCCCTGGTGTTGCCCTGGTACTGCCCTGGTGCTGCCCTGGTGCTGCCCTGGTACTGCCCTGGTGTCTGCCCTGGTGCTGCCCTGGTGCTGCCCGGGTGCTGCCCTGGTGTCTGCCCTGGTGCTGCCCTGGTACTGCCCTGGTACTGCCCTGGTGCTGCCCTGGTGCTGCCTTGGTGCTGCACTGGTGCTGCCTTGGTGTCTGCCCTGGTGCTGCCTTGGTGTCTGCCCTGGTGCTGCCCTGGTATTGCCCTGGTGCTGCCTTGGTGTCTGCCTTGGTGTCTGCCCTGGTGCTGCCCTTTTGCTGCCTTGGTGTCTGCCTTGGTGTCTGCCCTGGTGCTGCCCTGGTGCTGCCCTGGTACTGCCCTGGTGCTGCCCTGGTACTGCCCTGGTACTGCCCTGGTCCTGCCCTGGTGCTGCCCTGGTGCTGCCCTGGTACTGCCCTGGTGCTGCCCTAGTACTGCCCTGGTGCTGCCCTGATACTGCCATGGTACTGCCCTGGTGTCTGCCCTGGTGCTGCCCTGGTGCTGCCCTGGTGCTGCCCTGGTACTGCCCTGGTACTGCCCTGGTACTGGCCTGGTGCTGCCCTGGTGTCTGCCCTGGTGCTGCCCTGGTGCTGCCCTGGTGCTGCCCTGGTGTCTGCCCTGGTGCAGCCCTGGTGCTGCCCTGGTGCTGCCCTGGTACTGCCCTGGTACTGCCCTGGTGCTGCCCTGGTACTGCCCTGGTGCTGCCCTGGTGCTTCCCTGGTGTCTGCCCTGGTGCTGCCCTGGTGCTGCCCTGGTACTGCTCTGGTACTGCCCTGGTACTGCCCTGGTGCTGCCCTGGTGTATGCCCTGGTACTGCCCTGGTGCTGCCCTGGTACTGCCCTGGTGCTGCCCTGGTGCTGCCCTGGTACTGCCCTGGTGCTGCCCTGGTGCTGCCCTGGTACTGCCCTGGTGCTGCCCTGGTGCTGCCCTGGTGCTGCCCTGGTACTGCCCTGGTACTGCCCTGGTACTGCCCTGGTGCTGCCCTGGTACTGCCCTGGTGCTGCCCTGGTGCTGCCCTGGTACTGCCCTGGTGCTGCCCTGGTGCTGCCCTGGTACTGCCCTGGTGCTGCCCTGGTGCTGCCCTGGTACTGCCCTGGTGCTGCCCTGGTGCTGCCCTGGTGCTGCCCTGGTACTGCCCTGGTACTGCCCTGGTACTGCCCTGGTGCTGCCCTGGTACTGCCCTGGTGCTGCCCTGGTGCTGCCCTGGTACTGCCCTGGTTCTGCCCTGGTGCTGCCCTGGTACTGCCCTGGTGCTGCCCTGGTGCTGCCCTGGTGCTGCCCTGGTGTCTGCCCTGGTACTGCCCTGGTGCTGCCCTGGTGCTGCCCTGGTACTGCCCTGGTGCTGCCCTGGTGTCTGCCCTGGTGCTGCCCTGGTGCTGCCCTGGTACTGCTCTGGTACTGCCCTGGTGCTGCCCTGATACTGCCCTGGTGCTGCCCTGGTGTCTGCCCTGGTGCTGCCCTGGTGCTGCCCTGGTGCTGCCCTGGTACTGCCCTGGTGCTGCCCTGGTGCTGCCCTGGTGCTGCCCTGGTGTCTGCCCTGGTGCTGCCCTGGTACTGCCCTGGTGCTGCCCTGGTGCTGCCCTGGTGTCTGCCCTGGTGCTGCCCTGGTGCTGCCCTGGTACTGCCCTGGTGCTGCCCTGGTGCTGCCCTGGTGTCTGCCCTGGTGCTGCCCTGGTGCTGCCCTGGTACTGCCCTGGTGCTGCCCTGGTGCTGCCCTGGTACTGCCCTGGTGCTGCCCTGGTGCTGCCCTGGTACTGCCCTGGTGTCTGCCCTGGTGCTGCCCTGGTGCTGCCCTGGTACTGCCCTGGTGCTGCCCTGGTGCTGCCCTGGTGTCTGCCCTGGTGCTGCCCTGGTGCTGCCCTGGTGCTGCCCTGGTGCTGCCCTGGTGCTGCCCTGGTGCTGCCCTGGTACTGCCCTGGTGCTGCCCTGGTGCTGCCCTGGGTGTCTGCCCTGGTTCTGCCCTGGTGCTGCCCTGGTACTGCCCTGGTGCTGCCCTGATGCTGCCCTGGTACTGCCCTGGTGTCTGCCCTGGTGCTGCCCTGGTGTCTGCCCTGGTGCTGCCCTGGTGCTGCCCTGGTGCTGCCCTGGTGTCTGCCCTGGTGCTGCCCTGGTGTCTGCCCTGGTGCTGCCCTGGTGCTGCCCTGGTACTGCCCTGGTGCTGCCCTGGTACTGCCCTGGTGCTGCCCTGGTGCTGCCCTGGTGTCTGCCCTGGTGCTGCCCTGGTGCTGCCCTGGTGCTGCCCTGGTGTCTGCCCTGGTGCTGCCCTGGTGTCTGCCCTGGTGCTGCCCTGGTGCTGCCCTGGTGCTGCCCTGGTGCTGCCCTGGTGCTGCCCTGGTGCTGCCCTGGTGCTGCCCTGGTGCTGCCCTGGTACTGCCCTGGTGCTGCCCTGGTGCTGCCCTGGTGCTGCCCTGGTACTGCCCTGGTGCTGCCCTGGTACTGCCCTGGTGCTGCCCTGGTGCTGCCCTGGTGTCTGCCCTGGTGCTGCCCTGGTGCTGCCCTGGTACTGCCCTGGTGCTGCCCTGGTGCTGCCCTGGTGCTGCCCTGGTGCTGCCCTGGTACTGCCCTGGTGCTGCCCTGGTGCTGCCCTGGTGCTGCCCTGGTACTGCCCTGGTGCTGCCCTGGTGCTGCCCTGGTACTGCCCTGGTGCTGCCCTGGTACTGCCCTGGTGCTGCCCTGGTGTCTGCCCTGGTGCTGCCCTGGTGCTGTCCTGGTGCTGCCCTGGTGCTGCCCTGGTGCTGCCCTGGTACTGCCCTGGTGCTGCCCTGGTACTGCCCTGGTGCTGCCCTGGTACTGCCCTGGTGCTGCCCTGGTGCTGCCCTGGTGTCTGCCCTGGTGCTGCCCTGGTACTGCCCTGGTGCTGCCCTGGTGCTGCCCTGGTGTCTGCCCTGGTGCTGCCCTGGTGCTGCCCTGGTGCTGCCCTGGTGCTGCCCTGGTACTGTCCTGGTGCTGCCCTGGTACTGCCCTGGTGCTGCCCTGGTGCTGCCCTGGTGTCTGCCCTGGTGCTGCCCTGGTGCTGCCCTGGTGTCTGCCCTGGTGCTGCCCTGGTGCTGCCCTGGTGTCTGCCCTGGTGCTGCCCTGGTGCTGCCCTGGTGCTGCCCTGGTGCTGCCCTGGTGCTGCCCTGGTACTGTCCTGGTGCTGCCCTGGTACTGCCCTGGTGCTGCCCTGGTGTCTGCCCTGGTGCTGCCCTGGTGCTGCCCTGGTGCTGCCCTGGTGCTGCCCTGGTACTGTCCTGGTGCTGCCCTGGTACTGCCCTGGTGCTGCCCTGGTGCTGCCCTGGTGTCTGCCCTGGTGCTGCCCTGGTGATGCCCTGGGGGCTGCCCTGGTGCTGCCCTGGTGTCTGCCCTGGTTCTGCGCTGGTGCTGCCCTGGTGCTGCCCTGGTGCTGCCCTGGTTCTGCCCTGGTACTGCCCTGGTACTGCCCTGGTACTGTCCTGGTGCTGCCCTGGTGTCTGCCCTGGTGTCTGCCCTGGTGCTGCCCTGGTGTCTGCCCTGGTGCTGCCCTGGTGCTGCCCTGGTGTCTGCCCTGGTGCTGCCCTGGTGTCTGCCCTGGTGTGTGCCGTGGTGCTGCCCTGGTGCTGCCCTGGTGCTGCCCTGGTGCTGCCCTGGTACTGCCCTGGTACTGCCCTGGTACTGCCCTGGTGCTGCCCTGGTGTCTGCCCTGGTGTCTGCCCTGGTGCTGCCCTGGTGTCTGCCCTGGTGCTGCCCTGGTGTCTGCCCTGGTGCTGCCCTGGTGTCTGCCCTGGTGCTGCCCTGGTGCTGCCCTGGTGTCTGCCCTGGTGCTGCCCTGGTGTCTGCCCTGGTGCTGCCCTGGTGCTGCCCTGGTGCTGCCCTGGTGCTGCCCTGGTGCTGCCCTGGTGTCTGCCCTGGTGCTGCCCTGGTGCTGCCCTGGTGTCTGCCCTGGTGCTGCCCTGGTTTCTGCCCTGGTGCTGCCCTGGTGCTGCCCTGGTACTGTCCTGGTGCTGCCCTGGTACTGCCCTGGTGCTGCCCTGGTGCTGCCCTGGTGCTGCCCTGGTGCTGCCCTGGTGCTGCCCTGGTGTCTGCCCTGGTGCTGCCCTGGTGCTGCCCTGGTGTCTGCCCTGGTGCTGCCCTGGTGTCTGCCCTGGTGCTGCCCTGGTGTCTGCCCTGGTGCTGCCCTGGTGCTGCCCTGGTGCTGCCCTGGTGCTGCCCTGGTGTCTGCCCTGGTGCTGCCCTGGTGTCTGCCCGGGTGCTGCCCTGGTGCTGCCCTGGTACTGTCCTGGTGCTGCCCTGGTGTCTGCCCTGGTGCTGCCCTGGTGTCTGCCCTGGTGCTGCCCTGGTGCTGCCCTGGTGTCTGCCCTGGTGCTGCCCTGGTGTCTGCCCTGGTGCTGCCCTGGTGTCTGCCCTGGTGCTGCCCTGGTGCTGCCCTGGTGCTGCCCTGGTGCTGCCCTGGTGCTGCCCTGGTGTCTGCCCTGGTGCTGCCCTGGTGTCTGCCCTGGTGCTGCCCTGGTGTCTGCCCTGGTGCTGCCCTGGTGTCTGCCCTGGTGCTGCCCTGGTGCTGCCCTGGTGCTGCCCTGGTGCTGCCCTGGTGCTGCCCTGGTGCTGCCCTGGTGTCTGCCCTGGTGCTGCCCTGGTGTCTGCCCTGGTGCTGCCCTGGTGTCTGCCCTGGTGCTGCCCTGGTGCTGCCCTGGTGTCTGCCCTGGTGCTGCCCTGGTGTCTGCCCTGGTGTCTGCCCTGGTGCGGCCCTGGTGCTGCCCTGGTGCTGCCCTGGTGCTGCCCTGGTGCTGCCCTGGTGCTGCCCTGGTGCTGCCCTGGTGCTGCCCTGGTGTCTGCCCTGGTGCTGCCCTGGTGCTGCCCTGGTGTCTGCCCTGGTGCTGCCCTGGTGCTGCCCTGGTGTCTGCCCTGGTGCTGCCCTGGTGCTGCCCTGGTACTGCCCTGGTGCTGCCCTGGTGTCTGCCCTGGTGCTGCCCTGATACTGCCCTGGTGCTGCCCTGGTGTCTGCCCTGGTGCTGCCCTGGTGCTGCCCTGGTGCTGCCCTGGTGCTGCCCTGGTACTGCCCTGGTACTGCCCTAGTACTGCCCTGGTGCTGCCCTGGTGCTGCCCTGATACTGCCCTGATACTGCCCTGGTGCTGCCCTGGTGCTGCCCTGGTGCTGCCCTGGTGCTGCCCTGGTGCTGCCCTGATACTGCCCTGGTGCTGCCCTGGTGCTGCCCTGGTGCTGCCCTGGTGCTGCCCTGGTGCTGCCCTGGTGCTGCCCTGGTGCTGCCCTGGTGCTGCCCTGGTGCTGCCCTGGTGCTGCCCTGGTGCTGCCCTGGTACTGCCCTGGTGCTGCCCTGGTGCTGCCCTGGTGCTGCCCTGGTGCTGCCCTGGTGCTGCCCTGGTGCTGCCCTGGTACTGCCCTGGTGCTGCCCTGGTACTGCCCTGGTGCTGCCCTGGTGCTGCCCTGGTGCTGCCCTGGTGTCTGCCCTGGTGCTGCCCTGGTGCTGCCCTGGTGCTGCCCTGGTGCTGCCCTGGTGCTGCCCTGGTGCTGCCCTGGTACTGCCCTGGTGCTGCCCTGGTACTGCCCTGGTACTGCCCTGGTGCTGCCCTGGTGCTGCCCTGGTGCTGCCCTGGTGCTGCCCTGGTGCTGCCCTGGTGCTGCCCTGGTGCTGCCCTGGTGCTGCCCTGGTGCTGCCCTGGTACTGCCCTGGTGCTGCCCTGGTGCTGCCCTGGTGTCTGCCCTGGTGCTGCCCTGGTGCTGCCCTGGTGTCTGCCCTGGTGTCTGCCCTGGTGCTGCCCTGGTACTGCCATGGTGCTGCCATGGTGCTGCCATGGTGCTGCCATGGTGCTGCCATGGTGCTGCCATGGTGCTGCCATGGTGCTGCCATGGTGCTGCCATGGTGCTGCCATGGTGCTGCCATGGTGCTGCCATGGTGCTGCCATGGTGCTGCCATGGTGCTGCCCTGGTCCTGCCCTGGTGCTGCCCTGGTGCTGCCCTGGTGCTGTCCTGGTGCTGCCCTGGTGCTGCCCTGGTGCTGCCCTGGTACTGCCCTGGTGCTGCCCTGGTGCTGCCCTGGTACTGCCCTGGTACTGCCCTGGTACTGCCCTGGTACTGCCCTGGTGCTGCCCTGGTGCTGCCCTGGTACTGCCCTGGTGCTGCCCTGGTACTGCCCTGGTACTGCCCTGGTACTGCCCTGGTGCTGCCCTGGTGCTGCCCTGGTGCTGCCCTGGTGCTGCCCTGGTGCTGCCCTGGTGCTGCCCTGGTGCTGCCCTGGTACTGCCCTGGTGCTGCCCTGGTGCTGCCCTGGTGCTGCCCTGGTGCTGCCCTGGTGCTGCCCTGGTGCTGCCCTGGTGCTGCCCTGGTGCTGCCCTGATACTGCCCTGATACTGCCCTGGTGCTGCCCTGGTGCTGCCCTGGTGCTGCCCTGGTGCTGCCCTGGTGCTGCCCTGATACTGCCCTGGTGCTGCCCTGGTGCTGCCCTGGTGCTGCCCTGGTGCTGCCCTGGTGCTGCCCTGGTGCTGCCCTGGTGCTGCCCTGGTGCTGCCCTGGTGCTGCCCTGGTGCTGCCCTGGTGCTGCCCTGGTGCTGCCCTGGTACTGCCCTGGTACTGCCCTGGTGCTGCCCTGGTGCTGCCCTGGTGCTGCCCTGGTGCTGCCCTGGTGCTGCCCTGGTGCTGCCCTGGTGCTGCCCTGGTGCTGCCCTGGTGCTGCCCTGGTACTGCCCTGGTGCTGCCCTGGTGCTGCCCTGGTGCTGCCCTGGTGCTGCCCTGGTGCTGCCCTGGTGCTGCCCTGGTGCTGCCCTGGTGCTGCCCTGGTGCTGCCCTGGTGCTGCCCTGGTGCTGCCCTGGTGCTGCCCTGGTGTCTGCCCTGGTGCTGCCCTGGTACTGCCCTGGTGCTGCCCTGGTGCGGCCCTGGGGCGGCCCTGGGGCTGCCCTGGTGCGGCCCGGGTGCGGCCCGGGGGCTGCCCTGGTGCTGCCCTGGTGCTGCCCTGGTACTGCCCTGGTGCTGCCCTGGTGCTGCCCTGGTGCTGCCCTGGTGCTGCCCTGGTGCTGCCCTGGTGCTGCCCTGGTGCTGCCCTGGTGCTGCCCTGGTGCTGCCCTGGTGCTGCCCTGGTGCTGCCCTGGTACTGCCCTGGTGCTGCCCTGGTGCTGCCCTGGTGCTGCCCTGGTGCTGCCCTGGTGCTGCCCTGGTACTGCCCTGGTGCTGCCCTGGTGCTGCCCTGGTGCTGCCCTGGTGCTGCCCTGGTACTGCCCTGGTGCTGCCCTGGTGCTGCCCTGGTGCTGCCCTGGTGCTGCCCTGGTGCTGCCCTGGTGCTGCCCTGGTGCTGCCCTGGTGCTGCCCTGGTGCTGCCCTGGTGCTGCCCTGGTGCTGCCCTGGTGCTGCCCTGGTGCTGCCCTGGTGCTGCCCTGGTACTGCCCTGGTGCTGCCCTGGTGCTGCCCTGGTGCTGCCCTGGTGCTGCCCTGGTGCTGCCCTGGTGCTGCCCTGGTGCTGCCCTGGTGCTGCCCTGGTACTGCCCTGGTGCTGCCCTGGTACTGCCCTGGTGCTGCCCTGGTGCTGCCCTGGTGTCTGCCCTGGTGCTGCCCTGGTGCTGCCCTGGTGCTGCCCTGGTGCTGCCCTGGTGCTGCCCTGGTGCTGCCCTGGTGCTGCCCTGGTGCTGCCCTGGTGCTGCCCTGGTGCTGCCCTGGTACTGCCCTGGTGCTGCCCTGGTGCTGCCCTGGTGCTGCCCTGGTGCTGCCCTGGTACTGCCCTGGTACTGCCCTGGTACTGCCCTGGTACTGCCCTGGTGCTGCCCTGGTACTGCCCTGGTGCTGCCCTGGTGCTGCCCTGGTGCTGCCCTGGTGCTGCCCTGGTACTGCCCTGGTACTGCCCTGGTACTGCCCTGGTACTGCCCTGGTACTGCCCTGGTACTGCCCTGGTGCTGCCCTGGTACTGCCCTGGTGCTGCCCTGGTACTGCCCTGGTACTGCCCTGGTACTGCCCTGGTACTGCCCTGGTGCTGCCCTGGTACTGCCCTGGTGCTGCCCTGGTGCTGCCCTGGTGCTGCCGGTAAGGAAAACAACATCATGCAGGGGAAACCTTCATTTATTGCGAGGTCTCGATCAAAGGTATAGAGTGCGACACATGATGATGTTAAGCGCCAGGAAATACACGGGATGAGTACACGGGATGACATGGGATAAGTACACGAAATGAGTACACAGGATGACATGGGATAAGTACACGGAATGAGTACACAGGATGACATGGGATGAGTACACGGGATGACATGGGATAAGTACACGGGATGATATGGGATAAGTACACGAAATGAGTACACGGGATGACATGGGATGAGTACACGGGATGACATGGGATAAGTACACGGGATGAGTCCACGGGATGAGTACACGGGATGACATGGGATAAGTACACGGGATGAGTCCACGCGATGAGTCCACGGGATGAGTCCACGCGATGACATGGGATAAGTACACGGGATAAGTACACGGGATGAGTACACAGGATGAGTCCACGGGATGAGTACACAGGATGACATGGGATAAGTACACGGGATGAGTCCACGGGATGAGTACACAGGATGACATGGGATAAGTACACGGGATGAGTCCACGAGATGAGTACACAGGATGACATGGGATAAGTACACGGGATGAGTACACGGGATGAGTACACAGGATGACATGGGATAAGTACACGGGATGAGTACACAGGATGACATGGGATAAGTACACGGGATGAGTACACGGGATGAGTACACAGGATGACATGGGATAAGTACACGGGATTAGTACACGGGATGAGTACACTGGATGAGTACACGGGATGAGTACACGGGATGAGTACACTGGATGAGTACACGGGATGAGTACACGGGATGAGTACACAGGATGACATGGGATAAGTACACGGGATGAGTACACGGGATGAGTACACGGGATGAGTACACGGGATGAGTACACGGGATGAGTACACGGGATGAGTACACAGGATGAGTACACAGGATGAGTACACGGGATGAGTACACAGGATGAGTACATGGGATGAGTACACAGGATGAGTACATGGGATGAGTACACGGGATGAGTACACGGGATGAGTACACGGGATGAGTACACGGGATGAGTACACAGGATGAGTACATGGGATGAGTACACGGGATGAGTACACGGGATGAGTACACGGGATGAGTACACGGGATGAGTACATAGGATGAGTACACTGGATGAGTACACGGGATGAGTACACGGGATGAGTACACGGGATGAGTACACTGGATGAGTACACGGGATGAGTACACGGGATGAGTACACGGGATGAGTACACGGGATGAGTACACGGGATGAGTCCACGGGATGAAGGCAAGGTGTATACTGACTGCTGAACACAGTATGAGCATAAGGAGAATAATTAAACTATCAAATCAATTACTCAAACTGAGTGACAGTGAGCGTGGCAGAGGAGGAGGACCAGGAGGACCAGGAGGACCAAGAGGACCAGGAGGACCAGGAGGACCAGGAGGACCAGGAGGACCAGGAGGAGGAGGAGGGCCAGGAGGACCAGGAGAAGGAGGAGGACCAGGAGGAGGACCAGGAGGACCAGGAGGAGGACGAGAAGGAGGGGGAGAACCAGGAGGAGAAGAACCAGGAGGAGGAGGAGGAGGAGGATCAGAAGAAGGAGGACCTGGAGGAGGAGGAGGAGGACCAGGAGGAGGAGGACCAGGAGGAGGAGGAGGAGGAGGATCAGAAGAAGGAGGACCTGGAGGAGGAGGAGGAGGACCAGGAGGAGGAGGACCAGGAGGAGGAGGACCAGGAGGAGGAGGACCAGGAGGAGGAGGACCAGGAGGAGGAGGATCAGGAGGAGGACCAGGAGGAGGAGGACCAGGAGGAGGAGTACGATAAAGATGAGAACCAGGAAATCTTTGAGAGACAAATGGGAAGCAAATGTTAATATTCCAACACAACACACAAATATATATTTTTTAATTTCCTGAGAATGACGTCAGTCCCCCCCTCCCCCCCCGAAAAAAAAGAAAAAAAACCTTCGGTGCATGATTTTTCTTCCGACAAGGTTGTCTGGTGGTGACACCCAGTGACACCACCAGACAAGAACCAGTGACACCACCAGACAAGAACCAGTGACACCACCAGACAAGAACCAGTGACACCACCAGACAAGAACCAGTGACACCACCAGACAAGAACCAGTGACACCACCAGACAAGAACCAGTGACACAACCAGACAAGAACCAGTGACACCACCAGACAAGAACCAGTGACATCACCAGACAAGAACCAGTGACACCACCAGACAAGAACCAGTGACACCACCAGACAAGAACCAGTGACACAACCAGACAAGAACCAGTGACATCACCAGACAAGAACCAGTGACACCACCAGACAAGAACCAGTGACACCACCAGACAAGAACCAGTGACACAACCAGACAAGAACCAGTGACATCACCAGACAAGAACCAGTGACACCACCAGACAAGAACCAGTGACACCACCAGACAAGAACCAGTGACATCACCAGACAAGAACCAGTGACACCACCAGACAAGAACCAGTGACACCACCAGACAAGAACCAGTGACATCACCAGACAAGAACCAGTGACACAACCAGACAAGAACCAGTGACACCACCAGACAAGAACCAGTGACACCACCAGACAAGAACCAGTGACACCACCAGACAAGAACCAGTGACACCACCAGACAAGAACCAGTGACACCACCAGACAAGAACCAGTGACACCACCAGACAAGAACCAGTGACACCACCAGACAAGAACCAGTGACACCACCAGACAAGAACCAGTGACACCACCAGACAAGAACCAGTGACACCACCAGACAAGAACCAGTGACACCACCAGACAAGAACCAGTGACACCACCAGACAAGAACCAGTGACACCACCAGACAAGAACCAGTGACACCACCAGACAAGAACCAGTGACACCACCAGACAAGAACCAGTGACACCACCAGACAAGAACCAGTGACACCACCAGACAAGAACCAGTGACACCACCAGACAAGAACCAGTGACACCACCAGACAAGAACCAGTGACACCACCAGACAAGAACCAGTGACACCACCAGACAAGAACCAGTGACACCACCAGACAAGAACCAGTGACACCACCAGACAAGAACCAGTGACACCACCAGACAAGAACCAGTGACACCACCAGACAAGAACCAGTGACACCACCAGACAAGAACCAGTGACACCACCAGACAAGAACCAGTGACACCACCAGACAAGAACCAGTGACACCACCAGACAAGAACCAGTGACACCACCAGACAAGAACCAGTGACACCACCAGACAAGAACCAGTGACACCACCAGACAAGAACCAGTGACACCACCAGACAAGAACCAGTGATATCACCAGACAAGAACCAGTGACACCACCAGACAAGAACCAGTGATATCACCAGACAAGAACCAGTGACACCACCAGACAAGAACCAGTGGCACCACCAGACAAGAACCAGTGACACCACCAGACAAGAACCAGTGACACCACCAGACAAGAACCAGTGACACCACCAGACAAGAACCAGTGACACCACCAGACAAGAACCAGTGACACCACCAGACAAGAACCAGTGACACCACCAGACAAGAACCAGTGATACCACCAGACAAGAACCAGTGATACCACCAGACAAGAACCAGTGACACCACCAGACAAGAACCAGTGACACCACCAGACAAGAACCAGTGACACCACCAGACAAGAACCAGTGATACCACCAGACAAGAACCAGTGACACCACCAGACAAGAACCAGTGACACCACCAGACAAGAACCATTGACACCACCAGACAAGAACCAGTGACACCACCAGACAAGAACCAGTGACACCACCAGACAAGAACCAGTGACACCACCAGACAAGAACCAGTGACACCACCAGACAAGAACCAGTGGCACCACCAGACAAGAACCAGTGACACCACCAGACAAGAACCAGTGACACCACCAGACAAGAACCAGTGACACCACCAGACAAGAACCAGTGACACCACCAGACAAGAACCAGTGACACCACCAGACAAGAACCAGTGACATCACCAGACAAGAACCAGTGACACCACCAGACAAGAACCAGTGACACCACCAGACAAGAACCAGTGACACCACCAGACAAGAACCAGTGACACCACCAGACAAGAACCAGTGACACCACCAGACAAGAACCAGTGACACCATCAGACAAGAACCAGTGACACCACCAGACACGAACCAGTGACACCACCAGACAAGAACCAGTGACACCACCAGACAAGAACCAGTGACACCACCAGACAAGAACCAGTGACACCACCAGACAAGAACCAGTGACACCACCAGACAAGAACCAGTGGCACCACCAGACAAGAACCAGTGACACCACCAGACAAGAATCAGTGACACCACCAATCAAGAACCAGTGGCACCACCAGACAAGAACCAGTGACACCACCAGACAAGAACCAGTGACACCACCAGTCATCAATCGTGGCCTTGATGAAGCATCAAGAACCAGTGACACCACCAGACATCATTTGTTGCCTTGATGAAGCATCAAGAACCAGTGACACCACCAGACATCATTTGTTGCCTTGATGAAGCATCAAGAACCAGTGACACTACCAGTCATCAATCATGGCCTTGATGAAGCATCAAGAACCAGTGACACCACCAGACATCATTTGTTGCCTTGATGAAGCATCAAGAACCAGTGACACTACCAGTCATCAATCGTGACCTTGATGAAGCATCAAGAACCAGTGACACTACCAGTCATCAATCGTGACCTTGATGAAGCATCAAGAACCAGTTACACTACCAGTCATCAATCGTGACCTTGATGAAGCATCAAGAACCAGTGACACTACCAGTCATCAATCGTGACCTTGATGAAGCATCTAGAACCAGTGACACTACCAGTCATCAATCGTGACCTTGATGAAGCATCAAGAACCAGTGACACTACCAGTCATCAATCGTGACCTTGATGAAGCATCTAGAACCAGTGACACTACCAGTCATCAATCGTGACCTTGATGAAGCATCAAGAACCAGTGACACTACCAGTCATCAATCGTGACCTTGATGAAGCATCAAGAACCAGTGACACTACCAGTCATCAATCGTGACCTTGATGAAGCATCAAGAACCAGTGACACTACCAGTCATCAATCGTGACCTTGATGAAGCATCAAGAACCAGTGACACTACCAGTCATCAATCGTGACCTTGATGAAGCATCAAGAACCAGTTACACTACCAGTCATCAATCGTGACCTTGATGAAGCATCAAGAACCAGTGACACTACCAGTCATCAATCGTGACCTTGATGAAGCATCTAGAACCAGTGACACTACCAGTCATCAATCGTGACCTTGATGAAGCATCAAGAACCAGTGACACTACCAGTCATCAATCGTGACCTTGATGAAGCATCTAGAACCAGTGACACTACCAGTCATCAATCGTGACCTTGATGAAGCATCAAGAACCAGTGACACTACCAGTCATCAATCGTGACCTTGATGAAGCATCAAGAGCCAGTGACACTACCAGTCATCAATCGTGACCTTGATGAAGCATCAAGAACCAGTGACACTACCAGTCATCAATCGTGGCCTTGATGAAGCATCAAGAACCAGTGGCACTACCAGACATCATTTGTGGCCTTGATGAAGCATCAAGAACCAGTGGCACTACCAGACATCATTTGTGGCCTTGATGAAGCATCAAGAGAATAAATACCAGCAGAAAGTTTACATTTGTAAACTTTACCCTCCCCCCCAAAAAAAAAACAATAATTCATGTTAAGCGCTAAACCCACGAGGGTCACTTAGCGCAAGGCATTTTATGTAAATTTAGGAGATATATGTAAGCAGCATAAGGTAGATTAATATTTACATGATGGGTGTCAGGGGAATTACCCTTTCAGCCCCCCCCCCCCTTAGATGGCGTGTCAGGGACCGTGTAGGTGGGGGAGGGTGATGCTGGGTGGATATCAGTGGGGAAGAGGGAGGGGGATTGGGGATATGGGTATGGGTGAGGGGGGACAATGAAGAGTATGACGTTGATAAGACGGGAGGGGAAGGATGTGGAGGGACGGGAGAGGGGAGGGGCGGGAAAAGGGAGGGGGGAGGGTAGGAAGGATGACTCAATCCACCCTACATATAGGGGTACGATGGGCCCCTTGCCATCCCTCCGTGACTCATGTTGGGGTTTGGGAATTGGGGGCTGGGGGTGAGTCTCGTGATCCCAATCATACTTCCTTAATATTTGTTCCAATCGTACTCCCCCAATACTGATTCCAATTAACCTCTCCTAATACTTATAATAATAATAATCTTTATTTACTACTAGTACAAGTACAAGGTATACAGGTGTAGCTGACATCAATGACATACTACTATATAGAAAGCTCCTTGTTATGCTGAGCATTTCGGGCGACTCAATCAACCTTCCCTAATACTTGTTCCAATCATACTCCCTTAACCAACACTCAGGGTAAACTAAAGAAAAATAATCAGAGAAAATCAGTCCCTCTAGGGTAAACTAAGTTAATCTCATCGTTGTAGAAGCCACCAAATAATTCCAGGTAACTGGGTTAGCGGGGCTTCCTTGCTCCTCTGTCAGCTTAATCTCGCTGATGAGCGAGCTTTATTATGACTGATGTGCGGCGTAGGTGCTATGAGGCGACACAGGTGCTGAAAGACGTAGTTACGTCTGGTTATGACGTCCCAAGAAGACGCAAGGCTGGCGCCCCGTTGTGGCGTCCCTAGCCCTGACTCACTCACCGGGGACTTAATTATTCTGACTAATTTATCCGGGTGTGACAGTGTCTGTCTCTCTGTCTAACTGCTTTTCCTACCCTCTCACTTCTTTCTTACCCATCTCACTTCTTTCTTACCCCTCTCACTTCTTTCTTACCCCTCTCACTTCTTTCTTACCCCTCTCACTTCTTTCCTACCCTCTCACTTCTTTCTTACCCCCTCTCACTCCTTGTCTACCCTCTCACTTCTTTCTTACCCCTCTCACTTCTTTCTTACCCCTCTCACTTCTTCTTGCCTACCCTCTCACTTCTTCCTTACCCTCTCAATTCTTCTTTCCTACCCTCTCACTTCTTCTTTCCTACCCTCTCACTTCTTCTTGCCTACCCTCTCACTTCTTCCTTACCCTCTCACTTTTTTTGCCTACCCTTTCACTTCTTTCCTACAATTTTTCTACCTTTCTCCTACCTTCTCTCTACCTAAATCTTACCTTCTCTCCTTTTCTACCTTCTCCTTCCTGCCATCTCTCTCTTTCTCTCTCCTACCTTCCCATCTTCTCACTTGTCTTTAAACATAAAAGTTGTAACAGATGTCGCTTGTTTATACCCCTGGGACGAGGGGAGGAGGATAGGGGCGAGGGAAGGAGGATAGGGACGAGGGGAGGAGGATACGAGTGAGGGGAGGAGGTTAGGGACGAGAAGATGATAGGGACGAGGGGAGGAGGACAGGGACGAGGGAAGGAGGATAGGGACGAGGGGAGGAGGATGAGGACGAGAGAGAAGGATAGGGACGAGGAGATGAGGTTATGGATGAGAAGAGGATAGGGACGAGGGGTGGAGGATAGGGACGAGGGGTGGAGGATAGGGACGAGGGGAGGAGGTTAAGCACGAGGAGAAGGGGACAGGGACGAGGAGAAGAGGATAGTTGGACGAGGGGAGGAGGATGAGGACGAGAGGAAAAGGATAGGGACAAGGGGAGGAGGTTAGGGACAAGAAGAGGATAGGGACGAGGGGAGGAGGATAGTTGGACGAGGGGAGAAGGATAGGGAGATTGATTCATCAGTGTGTGTGTGTGTGTGTGTGTGTGTGTGTGTGTGTGTGTGTGTGTGTGTGTGTGTGTGTGTGTGTGTGTGTGTGTGTGTGTGTGTGTGTGATAAAAAATAAATAAATATAACAGAAGAATGGCCAGGAATTCGAACTGTGGTAAACAATGGTAGCAGGTCCAGTATTCGAGTCCTCGTCCATCTTTTTGGTTATTCACTGACCCTTGTCTAATACGGGTTATCAAGAGTTACGTTTATTATCTTCTCTGAGGATGAGGGTCCCCAGTAAAGTTCTAGAGGTGGTACCTCCCTATATAATTTGTGTAGGCAATAATTTCGCATATACAAATTGCTGTTTAAGATAAATATATATATACATGTATATATTGGCAGTTTGGAGGGATATGTTGTGTATCTTTATACGTTTATGCTTTTAAACTGTTGTATTCTGAGCACCTCTGCAAAAACAGTGATTATGTGTGAGTGAGGTGAAAGTGTTGAATGATGATGAAAGTATTTTCTTTTTGGGGATTTTCTTTCTTTTTGGGTCACCCTGCCTCGGTGGGAGACGGCCGACTTGTTAATATATATATATATATATATATATATATATATATATATATATATATATATATATATATATATATATATATATATATATATATATATATATATATATATATATATATATATATATATATATATATCGTGCCGAACAGGTAAAACTTGCGATTTTATCTTCAACAGTAATTTGTGCATTTATATTATGTATTATTTATTAAAGATTCGCTGGTATTTCTCCCCGCCCGGGCCTTTTCCAAGTGGTGGCCCGGCCTTGACTCCCTCTCTAGGGAGTGTCTGAGACCTAAGTCTCCCATGGGAGGAGGCACAAGTACCCCCTCATCTTAGGGACCAACTGTCTCCAGGCCTAGCTTCTCGTAGGGAGAAGCTAGGCCTCTCTGGTGTGCCATCCCCGCCCCAAGGGGGCTAATGGGAATGACAGGCTTGTGAGCTGTAAGCTCGGGCTCAGGCACCTACCCTACCCTAGAAGGGCTGGGCATGGTGTCGATCAATTTGTGCATGTGAAATTATTGCATACACAAATTTTCGCTTGCCGAATCAGGCAAGTGAAAGTTTGTGTATGCAATAATTTCGCAAAAATCATTCTGAACCTAACGAAAAAAGAATATTTCATTGTTTGTTTATTTTTAAATTATTGTAAACTTACCTAAAATATATTTAGTGGATTAGGCTAAATTAAACTGCGCTTGTTATAACAAGGTTAGGTAAGTTTTCTAAGGTTATTTTCGTACAAAATTATTAATTTTACATTAACATAAATGAAAAAAATATATATCTTTAAACGTATAAGAGAAAATTTTAGAAAGGACTTAATTTTAAATGAGTTCTTGATAATTGACCAGTTTTACCTATTCGGCACGACATTCGGTTGGTGTTGCTCTTCGCCTAGCCGCCCCCATACTCACCGAACATAGGTATATTTGCGGCAGGGCGACGGCTGATCAACTCGGACTTCATGGTCTCGTGTGTCACACAGCAGAAGGAAAGTATGCCAGACATGAGGAGGTCAGTGACATCATAAAAGAAAGCCTTGCCACAGCCCGTTGCCCAGCTCAACGGGAACCCCAAGTGCAGAGGTCTGATGGAAGTCAAAAGCGTCCTGATGGAGCCACTATGCTACTCTGGAAGAATGGTAAGCAGATTGCCTGGGACTACACCTGTGCCGCCACACTGGCAGACACCTACTTGCCATACTCTGAATCTGAAGGGGGTGGAGCCACCATTTACGGGGAGACCCAGAAGACCCGGAAATACGAAGGCCTGCCCTCCTGCTACAATTTCATCCCAGTAGGGTCGGAGACCCTTGAAGCATGGGGCAAGTGTGCTCTAAAGTTCCTCGAGGAGCTGGGTGAAAAACGCATCACAGAAACCAAGCATCACAGAGCGGCCAGCTTCCTCTTTCAAAGACTCAGTGTTGCGATCCAGAGAGGAAATGACTGCAGCATTCTGGGTACACGGCCCACCGCCGGGGAGCTGGACGAAGTATTCGGGATGTAGGCTCTGAGATGTTATCTATGTTGTTCTATTGTATTTTTGTCAATGTATTTTGTCTTTAAATAAAGTCTACATAGAATATAGAATAAAGGGGATGGTAGGAGAAGACAATATTAAAAGAGCTCCGGGAAGAACCTTGAGGGTCCCCAGCATATATATATATATATATATATATATATATATATATATATATATATATATATATATATATATATATATATATATATATATATATGTATGTATGTATGTATCGTTTAGTTTAGATAATCTTTGTCCAAACACCAAAGACAGCATTTTAGTCTTAAACCAACAAAGGAAAATGTAATGAGAGGGCTTGAGGATTACTCCCCTGTTAAAATCTGCCAGGGAGTGTGTAATAAGCATAAAGCTAACCTAACACAGGGGAGGACTCAGCCAGCAGAGCATAGTGATTATGGTATTGAGAGGGTGAGGCGAGGCAGTCATCCTACCTCAACCTACCCTCCACCTCGGCCTACCCTTGACTTCGACCTACCCTCCACCTCGACCTACCCTCCACCTCGACCTACCCTTCACCTCGACCTATCTTTCGCCTCGTCCTACCCTTCACCTCGACCTACCCTTCACCTCGACCTACCCTTCACCTCGACCTACTCTCCATTTCGACCTACACTCCACCTCAACGTACCCTCCACCTCAATCTACCCTTCACCTCGACCTACCCTTCACCTCGACCTACCCTCCACCTCAACCTACCCTTCACCTCGACCTACCCTTCACCTAGACCTACCCTTCACCTCGACCTATCCTTCACCTCGACATACCCTCCACCTCGACCTACTCTCCATTTCGACCTACACTCCACCTCGACCTACCCTCCCCCTCAAACTCATCAAAGGACTTTAATTAGTACACAGAAAGCCACTGAACACGACCACAATGGTACAATTAGCTTACCTGAATCAACTGAACACGTACACAAAACAGTACAGACTTTGGCCACAGAGTGGTACAGGAATGGGACAAGCGGTCAGGCCAAAGAGGCGATATTCCAACATAAATAACCAGTGTTATGTTACACAGCTCCACTGACCTGTTACCTAGCTTCACTGACTTGCTGCAGCCCTTCACTGTTCAGCAATTCGTCATTTAACAAGTGCTTCACCCACCCCGCCTACATGAGGCAATTTTTGTAAACAATTACGCCTCTTTGCGAATTGTTAAGCATTTCAAATCTCTGTCGTTGTCCACTGCATGTGGCTGGATTCGATGAAATAACTTTCAAAACGAGCTTGGTGCCCGGGGGTATGGGGAAACATTGCTTAGCTTCCGCTAAGCGCCCATACCTATCGCGGGTGTAGCTCAGTGGTAAAGTACTGTGGACTCTGATACAGAGTTAGCAGGTTCGAGCCCTGCTGTGGACGTAGAGACAATGTTTGCAAATAATTTCGCCTGTTTGCGAATTATTAAGCATATATATATATATATATATATATATATATATATAAGTTCTACACAGAGCGAAACGTTATCCCAGTAAAAGCTTGTTTCGCCACTATTATAATTTTTGTACAAAACTTAATGACAACAGACTTAACAGTCAAATAAATCTTAATTAAGAGAAATAAATTGTAAATACTTATAAAAGACTTACCTGTCAAGACTTACCTGTCAAGACTTACTTGTCAAGGCTTACCGGTCAAGACTTACCTGTCAAGACTTACTTGTCAAGGCTTACCGGTCAAGACTTACCTGTCAAGACTTGACTGTAAAACAACAGAAAAAGACGTAACTGTACAAAACTGTAATTGATCTCATTATATAAGACGTAACTACAAAGACTTAATTGTAAAAAAAAGAAGTGTAAAAAAATCAATTGTAAAAATAAAAGACTTAATTGCAAAAAAAGACTTAATTGAATAGACTTAGATGTTGATGGAGGAGAAAGGTATTAAAGTGTGTTAATAAGGTTGGATCGCCTGTGTTTGGTAATGAGGTAAGTTTAACAACCCAGCTTGTCATGGGATTATTTCTTAAGTGTTTGGGTTAAAGAAATATATAGGGGGAGGGGAGGGAGGGAGGGAGACGGAGGGAGGGAGAGGGAGGGAGGGAGAGAGAGAGAGAGAGAGAGAGAGAGAGAGAGAGAGAGAGAGAGAGAGAGAGAGAGAGAGAGAGAGAGAGAGAGAGAGAGAGAGAGAGAGAGAGAGAGAGAACAAAACAGATAATTTGCGAGAAAATATGTAAAAGAAAGTGTGTGTCGCGCTAGTGAGCACACACGCACACACGCACACAACAAGCCAAGTTTATAGACTGGCTGGCGAAACGTTTCCAGAATACAGATACCCAAATGTTGCACAAGTGTATCATTTATCAACGTGTCGGTTTCTAAACCATTTATTCATATAGCTCTGAGAGACAAAACTCAGAGAATCAATAACCAGTGTATTAGTCCCTGAGGGATACCACATTGTGAGATAGAAAGTTAATTAGATATAACACTGCGGGTAAGTAACCAGTGGTTTTCTAAGTCGGTGAGATACCTTGAAGTCATTGAGATCAATGACTATGTGGCAGTAAGAATAAGAGCCGGTGGACACAAGGTGTCAGTGACACTGATCTACAACCCTTATACTGAAAAAGAGAACACCAGGACAGGAGTATATGAACAAAACCACAGCCACAGAAAACATAGTGGCAAGTGGCAGAGAACGCAAAAATTACCAGCATAAAACCACTGGCCAGAAGAAATTTCACTCCCAAGAATGGAAACTGAGTACTGGAATCCACACAAGGGGAAAGAATCAAGTTGAACATGAACGATACATGCAGGACTGGAATGTTTCATGTCCCATCACATCGAGGAAGCTACTACAAGACAGAGTACGAGCCAGGATGACAGACTGGTTGACGCCTTCAGGCGTCAACCTTCAGGAAGGTCAAGTACTACCATTAGGAGTCAATAGTCAGACAAATCCAGGTGTTGAATGCTTGGTACAAGTGAGACTCTGGAGACAGAAATGAGAAATAAAATATAAAACTTAATGAGATTTCATAAATTTTTTAGAGGCATAGACGAAGTTAATATTATTATAATAATTGCAATCAAAACTAAGCTCTAAACTCACAACGATCATACATCGCTGAGACGAATTTAATATAGACTTCTGGAAATAGAACAAATCTGTCTGTTCTTCCAGGAGATTAATGCAATATTTGCTAGTATATTTGAGAGTGCTCTAGTAGTTGTCCTGTTTCCAGTAACGTGTACATTATTTCCAGATTAAAAGCGAAGTTTATCTGTACCATCTCTCAGTACCCATAGTGATACCTTCCCAAGTTCCATGACTTTCCTTGCGTTTAAATCGGTTATCAACGTCCGTGAATATTTCCTTGTTATAGTGATATTGGTGTAGTCTCAGTTGTCCAGTCCTCAACTCTCGATTTTCCAGAAATGTTCTTGTTTCCCCAGAGAAAGCCCATTGAAATCTACCGTTAACGTCATCACACATTTCTTAATCGATCTTCTGGTATTCTCCACATCATTCTTTAGTTCTAATAACTGAATCTTAGGTCATATTCTCTTTCATGCGGCTACAGAACATCTTTGCTTCCAGTTTTTTTGCCTGTGATACATACGTTTCAAACGGGCAGTCTGATATCATTCGTAATCATGTATGTTTATTCATCCTTTTGTTCGGTTCAGTTTAGCTTCCTCTGTTGTCCTTCCCTCATAAGTTTCTCACGATCCATTGTTTCCTCTTTTATCTCTCTCTCTCTCTTTCTCTTTTACATATATAATCGACTACATGCGCCGTAAACATCTTACGTACATTTTCCAGCTATGATATCTCTCGTAGTCGTGTGTGCATGTATTCGTATGTGTACTCGTGTAAGTACTCGTGTATCAGGGATATCGTTTTCTCTAGCTTAAGATAATTTTTCTCCCTCTCGTTGAAATCCCCGCATGGCCGGAGTGAAGACGTAAGAATTTTTACAAGATTTAAATCACACGACCTCACGAAGATCGACACATAGATGTGTTTGTTACAAGGAACAAGGGAAGAAAAAATTCAATCGACCACTCAATCACTCAATCTCTCTCTCTCTCTCTCTCTCTCTCTCTCTCTCTCTCTCTCTCTCTCTCTCTCTCTCTCTCTCTCTCTCTCTCTCTCTCTCTCTCTCTCTCTCTCTCTCTCTCTCTCTCTCTCTTTCTTTCTCTCATGCACGGAAGATATATTAGAGATTATGCTGGACATTATATTCGAAGATATACTACAGAACATAATAGTCACATTACAAGATATACTAGAGACTAAAGTACGGTAGTTAAAATAGAAGGTAAACTAGACGATATAATGGGAAATGTACTAGATGATATACTTAGGAATATACGAGAAAATATATCCATAGAAGTAAGAGCGACAGAGAAAAAGTTAATAAGCATGGGTAAGCCAAAAACAAACGATTCATTGTAGTGAACATCGAAATAGGAAGTAGGGAACACATAATGTAGTGAATGTAGAGATATACAATGAATGCTGAAAACGTTTCAGGTTTGGCAAAGTGTCTTTGTGAACATTTATTATTATTACTATTATTATTATTATTATTATTGTTGTTGTTGTTGTTGTATCTCACAGGTATTGGGTATTAAGATAACTAATCGTACAAATGATAAATGACTCAAAAGTCTGGAATTTTAAACAGTGCAGTTACCCTTGTTATTAAGGGTGTAAACAGTATAGCTACCCTAGTTATTAGTGGTGTAAACAGTGCAGTTACTCTTCTTATTAGAAGTGTAAACAGTGTAGTTACCCTTGTTATTAGTGGTGTAAACAGTATAGTTACCTTTGTTATTACATGTGTAAACAGTATAATTACCCCTGTTATTAGGGTGTAAACAATATAGTTACCTTTGTTATTAGGGTATAAACAATATAGTTACCTTTGTTATTAGGGTATAAACAATATAGTTACCTTTGTTATTAGGGTATAAACAATATAGTTACCTTTGTTATTAGGATATAAACAATAGTTACCTTTGTTATTAGGGTGTAAACAATATAGTTACCTTTGTTATTAGGGTGTAAACAATATAGTTATCTTTGTTATTAGGGTGTAAACAATATAGCTACCTTTGTTATTAGGGTATAAACAATAAGTTACCTTTGTTATTAGGGTGTAAACAATATAGTTACATTTGTTATTAGGGTGCAAACAATATAGGTTCCCTAAGTTATAAGATTTAGATTTAGTCGCTGAAGCGGCTAGTTTATTGTGCCTCTCATATTC
>NC_091332.1:4453009-4515509 GCF_038502225.1 Cherax quadricarinatus
CCGAGGGAGGGGACGCTACGCGAGGGAGGGGACAGTACCCGAGGGAGGGGACAGTACTCGAGGGAGGGGACACTACCCGAGGGAGGGGACAGTACCCGAGGGAGGGGACACTACCCGAGGGAGAGGACACTACCCGAGAGAGGGGACACTACCCGAGGGAGAGGACACTACCCGAGGGAGGGGACACTACCCGAGGGAGGGGACACTACCCGAGGGAGGGGACACTACCCGAGGGAGAGGACACTACCCGAGGGAGGGGACACTACCCGAGGGAGAGGACACTACCTGAGGGAGGGGACAGTACCCGAGGGAGGGGACACTACCCGAGGGAGAGGACACTACCCGAGGGGGAACCATCTTCCACGTGTCCACTTTCTCTCACGGGATCTCAACTCCGGCTGAGCTGCCGGGCAGCAGCTCAGCCGGAGTGAAAAGTTCTCGATCCCGGGAGTTGGAGCTATCTTTTCCCTCCAGTCAAGACCTCACTGACCCCCATTACTCCCATGCCACGACCACAGACTATCCACGACCACAAGAACGACTATCCACGACCACGAGAACGACTATCCACGACAACGAGAACTATCGACGACCACAAGGACGACTCTCCACGACCACAAGAACGACTATCCACGACCACAAGAACGCCTATCTACGACCAAGAGAACGACTATCCACGACAACGAGAACAACTATCCACGACCATAAGAACGACTATCCACGACCACGAGAACGACTATCCACGACAACGAGACCAACTATCCACAACCACAAGAAAGACTATCCACGACAACGAGACCAACTATCCGCGACAACGAGACCAACTATCCACGACAACGAGACCAACTATCCACGACCACAAGAGCGACTATCCACGACCACGAGAACGACTATTCACGACCACAAGATCGACTACCCACGACCACAAGAGCGACTATCCACGACAACGAGACCAACTATCCACAACCACAAGAACGACTATCCACGCCTAAGAAAATGATTACGACCACAAGAATAATTATCCAGTACATGTACGACTATCTATGACCATCTTGACCTCAGGAATGGATAACTATCCATCCAGACAACCACAAAGGATGACAACTTATACATGCGTACGACTTTAGAGTGTGACTATCAGTCTCCAAGACTACGACATCTACTATAACGACCCAACATAACTACAATCCAATGACCACGAGAACGACCTACTAATACTACTACTACTTCAAGACTATAAGAACGACCAATTACTACCCTACCACCATTATCAACCCACTATTACAACCAACTACTAAACACCATCACCAAAGAACGACCCCCACCGAGGCCACCACCCAAGGTCAACCAACTACCACCTACACCATGTGGACAACCAGACGCCACCACCACCACAACCACTACCACCAACACCACAATCACCACCACCACCACCATCACTACCAATACCACCACCACAACCACCACAACCACCACCACCATTACTAGTATAACCACAACCACCACCACCATTACCACCACAATCACAGCCACCATTACCACAACCACCACCACCATTACCACAACCACAACCACCACCACCATTACCACCACAACCACCACCACCATTACTACCACCACCACTGTCACCACCACCACTATCACCACCACCACTATCACCACTATTACCACCACCACCACCACCACCACAACCACCATTACCACCACCACCACAACCACCACCACCATTACCACCACCACCACAACCACCACTACACAGGAGCAACCACAATCACAACAAAAACAGTCACAAAAAATATGATTCACTCCGTGTGACTATTCATTGTGACACAAAAAATAAGCCTATCAGGCCTATCTTTTCCCAACTGCTCAAACAGTGAGATTTTAACTCGTTTATCAAAATAAAGAAGGAGGCTCATTTGCATGTTAATTGAAGTAGGAAGCGGTAAATAAGAAGTGGAAAGACCAGGGGAAGAAGAAGAGGGGAAGAGGGGAAAAAGGAGAATGTTTCTCCCTACGTATTGTATCTAGCGACATGTTTTTCCCTATATATCGTATCTAGCGATATTTTTTCCTTATTTGTCGTATTTAGCGATATTTTTTCCCTATATGTAGTCATTAGCGACATTTTTTCCCTATATATCGTATCTAGCGATATTTTTTCCTTATTTGTCGTATTTAGCGATATTTTTTCCCTATATGTAGTCATTAGCGACATTTTTTCCCTATATATCGTATCTAGCGATATTTTTTCCTTATTTGTCGTATTTAGCGATATTTTTTCCCTATATGTAGTCATTAGCGACATTTTTTCCCTATATGTTGTATCTAGCGACATTTTTTTCCCTATTTGTCGTATTTAGCGATATTTTTTCCCTATATGTAGTCATTACCTAGTTACCTGGAGGTTATTCCGGGGATCAACGCCCCCGCGGCCCGGTCCATGACCAGGCCTCCCGATGGATCAGGGCCTGATCAACTAGGCTGTTACTGCTGGCCGCACGCAGTCCAACGTACGAGCCACAGCCCGGCTGATCCGTCACTGACTTTAGGTATCTGTCCAGCTCTCTCTTGAAGGCAGCCAGGGGCTTAGCGATATTTCTTCCCTATATGTCATATATAATGGAAAAAAATATTTGTCACATATAAATTTTTCCCTTTATCGTAGTTTCTAAACATTTTTTCCCCTACATGTCGTTTCTAGAGAATTTTTTCTCCAATATGTCGCTTCTAAAATAAATTCACTAATATCATTTCTAGGTAATTTTTCAGTAACATGTTGTTTCTAGAGAATTTTTTTCTCCTATTCGTCGTTTCTAAAGAACTTTCCTCAATATGTCGTTTCTAGAAAAAATCCCCAATATGTCGTTTCTAAAGAATCCCCAATATGTCGTTTCTAAAGAATTTTTCCCTGTATGTCGCTTCTAGAATTTTTTCCCCTATATATTGTATCTAGTGGCATCTATACTCTAACGGGACGGGGGAAAAAGGAAAGGATTTGGGGAGCTTTCCCGTTCACAAATATCTGCACCACCTTCATACATCCAACATATGTAGGTCATGCGAAGGAAAGACAACCCACAAGACACAACGTTTCGCTCTTTGTGGAGTGAAACATCGTCCTAATTAAAACGTTGTCCAACCAGTGTCTCTCTTCTTTTTATCGCATTTTTTCACTCTTCAAAAGTTAAGTTCCAACTTTCTGAGACCACCTACAGCCACCTGGATAGCAGACACCACCTTCCAGCTGGCCATGAAGAATAACTCCTTCAGCAGTTAAAAGTACCACTTTTAATTATGTTATATACACAATATCAGAGAGTCATTTGAATTGGGATGTCGGCGCAGTTTTGGGAAGATAGTGACTAAATGAATGACGGTTAAAGAGTTTCTTCTTTCAAGGCTGAAGGACTGACCACCTCAAATGCTATTTCTTTAAGGTTGATAGACTAATTACATCATCTTCACTACTACACCTGCTGCTTCTGTATTTGACTGAAGAAGCCTACCGTACAGGCGAAACGTTACAACAATATAAGATACCCAGCTGTCGTGTAGATACCCATCCATACGGATGGGTATCTACACGGCTTGTATTAATGCTGGTAGAATTACTGACAGTATGTTAAGTGAAGGGACGTAAGTGAAAGTAATGTGACATTTTACTGAGGCAATGTTTCGCTCTCCAGGAGCTTGGTAAAGCTGCTGAAGAGGGAAACGTTCTGGAAGACATTTCTTCTCACTCTTCACAAACGTAGGCGACATTTCCAGCCAATTTCTTAAGTTGTACCAAGTATACGTTTTCCAGTTTTTGCAACAGGTGGTCGCAAATGGCCTGCTGATTCCGACTCACTGTTGAAACGGACACTAGTGTACAGGAAACGTTTTGCCACGAGTGGCATCATCAGTCTTAATAATTAGGACTGATGAAGTCACTAGTGGGGATGCAGCATCATACAACAGAGGGAGACAAGGGAATCCCTGATAATTAACAATGTTCTTAACTTCAGTACTCTAGAAGAGAGTGGAGAAAAAGAGTACTATGGAGAATAATGCGACCCTTTATTGACAACGTTTCGCCCACATAGTGGGCTTTATCAAGTAACAAACGGATTTACCTGGGTAAAGAGTACATGAGTATATCTAGTGAGGAGAGTCAGGTGGAGAATATTGGAGAAGTTGGATTTGAGATAGACTTGCACGGGACCTGCAGGTCCCGTGCATGATCAACCAGATTCTGGATGCTTGCATCCCAACACACCCATCCCCAATCTCACCCTATTATTCTCCAAAAACTATAAAAAAAAATCATTAGCGCATTTCAATATTCTCGAACAGAATATTACCTAGAATGCCATTTACGACACACAGAATGATAATTAGATAGTTTAAAACGTTATTTAGAATAATACATATAACTTAACGTCTAAGACAACATTCACGGCAGATCGAGGGTCATGTATTGAATAATAAACGTGATTCTTTGCATAAAACAATCATTTAATAATTAAAAATTATCACTACCGAGTGCAGAGATAATTTTTAATAATCACGTGAAAATTGCGTATGATTGACCCTTCCAACCCCCCTCCCCCTGCCATTAACCCTCCCCCCAATACGCAATGTTGAACTAGGAATGGTGGTAGAAGGCATGCGGGCAGCCTTTTATTATATGACGATGTTTCGCTCTGGGTAGAGATTCACGAAGGCGTGATACAACTTTAAATTGAGCAAAACGTTTTCTGTCTGTAAGAGATGCTCGCTCTGTGCCAATTGTCTTTCTACTTTATTTGTCAGCAATACATAGTCAGTACCTAATCAGCCGGGCTGTGGTTAGTACGTTGTAATACGTGCGACCAGCAGTAATACCCTGGTTGATCAGGCACTGATCTGCCGGGAGGCCTGGTTATGGGCTGGGCCGCGGGGGCGTTGACCCCCGGTACAGCCTCCAGGTATACTCCAGGTAAACCATCCTTAACTGGTTCACAACGCTAATTATAATTATACATATTATTATTATTATTATTATTATTATTATTATTATTATTATTATTATTATTATTATTATTATTATATACACAGGGCAGGGGCAGTCCCCTCGCCAGGACCTCGGTTATACTCCCCGTCCATTCTTCTTTTTATTCACTGGCAACAGAGAGATGTGTAACTCAAGTGTATGTTACTCTCCGTGTATATACCTCACAGACGTCAAACAGAGTGTGGGGAATGGGAGACAAACAGATTTGATCCGAAAAAGAGGAGGCAGATGCAGTTTCTCGGAGCATGAAACCTCCACCGGCGTCATAGGGTATATTCCTCTCAGAGTATATAAGCTGAGAGTATAAGTTATTCACTATTTTAGGGATTTAAGTATTCTTGTAAAGTGGTGAAAAGGTTACAGTGTAGCCTTAATGACTCGTGCAGCTGATAGGCTTTAAACCCCATTAACCAACCAAGCAGCATACAGCACATAAAAGGGACCCCTTCCTTGAAGGAACACTAAGCTAAAATAATTTAAAATAACCTTACTTGATCCCGTAAGCTGCTTGCATGGATGCATTCATCCCGTGACAAACACTTCATGCGAATTAATTTTTTGTTGTCCTTCCTTTGATAAGTGACAAAGAGGGCTGTAAGTGGGTTGACGTGTTGTCGAGAGAGGAGCGCTCAGGAGGGCCAAGGAGGGCCATTGTTACTGGCTCTGGCCACTTAAGGGCCACTGTAAGCCTTTGCCCAGGGCACTCACTCGCTCCGGCAATCTAAGACTAGCACGGAAATTATCCCGGGAATTTTTTTCTTCACGTTAAACACGCATCCTTGCTTCTGGATATCGTCCTGCGAGAGTTGACAGTGGCAAACCTTTGGTCAAGAGCGTCGATTTAATTTTTTTCTTGTGGGTTTGCAGGAAGGCAGATCTGATTTAAATACTCTGTGATGTGTAAGTTGCATTTACTCTGCGCTAATAATTTAAAGAATTACCTTAATCTTTTTGCGAAACTACCTTGTATATTCGATTTGTGAGACTAAGTTCCAGACCTGCCGGTAGTCGTTATGTTCCAGACCAGCTGGTAGTCTTCATGTTCCAGACCTGCTGGAAGACTTGATGTTCCTGATCTGGCTGGTAGTCTTCATGTTCTAGACCTGCTGGAAGACTTGATGTTCCTGATCTGGCTGGTAGTCTTCATGTTCCAGACCTGCTGGAAGACTTGATGTTCCTGATCTGGCTGGTAGTCTTCATGTTCTAGACCTGCTGGTAGACTTCATGTTCCAGACCTGCTGGTAGTCTTCATGTTCCAGACCTGCTGGTAGACTTCATGTTCCAGACCTGCTGGTAGTCTTCATGTTCTAGACCTGCTGGTAGTCTTCATGTTCTAGACCTGCTGGTAGACTTCATGTTCCAGACCTGCTGGTAGTCTTCATGTTCTAGACCTGCTGGTAGTCTTCATGTTCTAGACCTGCTGGTAGACTTCATGTTCCAGACCTGCTGGTAGTCTTCATGTTCTAGACCTGCTGGTAGTCTTCATGTTCTAGACCTGCTGGTAGTCTTCATGTTCTAGACCTGCTGGTAGACTTCATGTTCCAGACCTGCTGGTAGTCTTCATGTTCCAGACCTGCTGGTAGACTTCATGTTCCAGACCTGCTGGTAGTCTTCATGTTCTAGACTTGCTGGTAGTCTTCATGTTCTAGACCTGCTGGTAGTCTTCATGTTCTAGACCTGCTGGTAGACTTCATGTTCCAGACCTGTGGTAGACTTCATGTTCCAGACCAGCTGGTAGACTTCATGTTCCAGACCTGCTGGTAGTCTTCATGTTCCAGACCTGCTGGTAGTCTTCATGTTCCAGGCCTGCTGGTAGTCTTCATGTTCCAGACCTGCTGGTAGACTTTATGTTCCAGACCTGCTGGTAGACTTCATGTTCCACACCTGTTGGTAGACTTCATGTTCCATACCTGCTGGTAGATTTCATGTCTCAGATCTGTAAATTATTATAATCAAAGAGAAGCGCTAAACCTTCAAGGGTCATACAGCGCAGATCAAACCGGTAAAAAATGTCTTTGCATTCCAGTCATGCTGGAAGTCTTCGAGCGCTGGAAAAAAACTAACCCTTAAACTGCGAAGTTTCATAACAATGTGAGAACACAACGCAATTATCATGAGCATAAGACGAAAAGACACCCGTTGTAGAACAAACTTTCACTAAGGCAACGTTTCGCTCCATGGAGAGCTTTACCAAGTCCCAAAAAAAGCTTATTCCACAATGAGCGATTTCTCCCCTCACAGTAACCCGGCAGCAAGCCATTTGAATCCAATTATTGCCTTCAAATGGCACTACATCCGTAGGAGTCAAACAGTGGCTAGGGAGTGAGAGGTAATCTGGTTGAATTCCAGGGAGGGAAGAGCAGCTACAATCGCTGGAATCAACATTTGATCCATCAAGCTAAAATAAATCTATGTTATGTTAAAGGTAGAATGAGAAAACAATAAATATAGGAAAGAATCAAAACAACCATTGATGTAAACAAACGAACGTAAACAAACGCACCACACAGAGTGGAAACGAGCCTATTCAACATACTTTATTAAGGCAATAAGGGCATGTGCATGCGTGTATTTTGGGCACCAAAAGATTTAGTGCCAAAAAAAATTTCCAACTCACTCACCCACTACTCATTCACTCATAAATGCACTCAGTATTTTAGCTAAATAACACAACTCTGACCCCCGACTACCCGCATCCTCCCTACCGTACCCTTCCCACCTCCTCCCGTTCCCAGTACCCTCCTACCCCATCCATCCTCCTGTCTCCAATCCCCCATCAGTCCGTTCCCTTCCCTATCCCCCATCCCTATACAACCCATCCCCACCCTCCTTTCCCTTCCCTAGCCTCCCTCCGCTCTAGGCTACAGCGACCCAGAATGCAAATCCATCAATTTGAGTAATGCAAGCGGCCCAGCACCGTTTTATAACAGTGGTGGCAAGAACCTGGAGACCTTCCTCTGTTTCCCCTCGTAGTAGTACTGGTGGTATGTGGTGGTGGTGGTGGTGGTGGTGGTGGTGGTGGTGGTGGTGGTAATATTGTAAGTGGTTGTGGTAGTAATATTGTAAGTGGTTGTGGTGGATTGTGGTAGCTTTCACGAACTCCGTAACTTCTATTTGCAGACCTGCAGTAATGAGCCGTGCTATCAGCAACGGCCAGTAACACATATGTAGTGCCGACTAAGTAAAACTTGCGATTTTGGCTTAAATAGCAATGCACTTCTTGCCGAATAGGGAAAAAAAAATTTGTGTACGTAATAATTTCGCAAAAATCATTCTGAATCTAACGAAAAAATATATTTCATTGTGTTTGCTTATTATTATTGTTATAATAAGGTTAGGTAAGTTTTCTAAGGTTCTTTCGGTAAAAATCATTAATTTTTAAATAAAAAAAAGTATATCTTTAAACGAGGAAGATAAATTTTAGAAATGACTTTATATATATATATATATATATATATATATATATATATATATATATATATATATATATATATATATATATATATATATATATATATATATATATATACATATATACATATATACACTATATATATAAACGCTGATCTCTGGCTGAAGGAGACTCGAGCCTACGAACCTTGGAACAAGGTACGCAGTGTTATATCAATCTCACCACATTGACCAATACCTTGGCGTCCAGCTTGCACTAGACGTTTGATCCAAGGCAGCCAGTTTTCAGGGAGAAGGCTTACAGCTTTTCATCTCATCCCCTGCATGCATCAGCCTTACTAGAGATTTTAACAATGCAAGGAATTCGCAAGAGCAGGAGAAATATACACAAACACTGATCTCTGGCTGAAGGAGACTCGAACCTACCTTGTTCCAAGGTTCGTAGGTTCGAGTCTCGAGTGAGGGTGGTGATGGTGGTGGTGATGGTGGTGGTGATGGTGGTGGTGATGGTGGTGGTGATGGTGGTGGTGATGGTGGTGGTGATTGTGGTGGTGATGGTGGTGGTGATGGTGGTGGTGATGGTGGTGGTGATGGTGGTGGTGATGGTGGTGGTGATGGTGGTGGTGATGGTGGTGGTGATGGTGGTGGTGATGGTGGTGGTGATGGTGGTGGTGATTGTGGTGGTGATGGTGGTGGTGATGGTGGTGGTGATGGTGGTGGTGATGGTGGTGGTGATGATGGTGGTGATGGTGGTGGTGATGGTGGTGGTGATGGTGGTGGTGATGGTGGTGGTGATGGTGGCGGTGATGGTGGTGGTGATGGTGGTGGTGATGGTGGTGGTGATGGTGGTGGTGATGGTGGTGGTGATGGTGGTGGTGATGGTGGTGGTGATGGTGGTGGTGATGGTGGTGGTGATGGTGGTGGTGATGGTGGTGGTGATGGTGGTGGTGATGGTGATTGTGGTGGTGATGGTGGTGGTGGTGGTGGTGGTGGTGATGGTGAAGATGATGGTGGAGTTACCTTCCTTTCCCCTCGAGTCAAAACTGATTACCTCAGATTTTTCATTGGTAGGGACTACATGACCCTTACCGGTTTAGCGGTTCCCCATGAAATAATAATTTCCAGCAAATAGAGAGAGAGAGAGAGAGAGAGAGAGAGAGAGAGAGAGAGAGAGAGAGAGAGAGCGAGAGACAGAGAGAGAGAGAGAGAGAGAGAGAGAGAGGCCCCCAGCGTGCGGGTAATAACAAACAAACAAAATAACGAGATAGTAAATTAAAGTGAGTCGATGCAAGAAACTTTTCCTCGTGTCATTTGAAAAACAAAAAAATAATGCATTTTTGTGTTTACAGAATTACAGAATTTGGGAGCTGTGGGAGCTGGAGCTGTGGGAGCTGGAGCTGTGGGAGCTGGAGCTGTGGGAGCTGGAGCTGTGGGAGCTGGAGCTGTGGGAGCTGGAGCTGTGGGAGCTGGAGCTGTGGAGCTGGAGCTGTGGGAGCTGGAGCTGTGAGAGCTGGAGCTGTGGGAGCTGGAGCTGTGGGAGCTGGAGCTGTGGGAGCTGGAGCTGTGGGAGCTGGAGCTGTGGGAGCTGGAGCTGTGGGAGCTGGAGCTGTGGGAGCTGGAGCTGTGAGAGCTGGAGCTGTGGGAGCTGGAGCTGTGAGAGCTGGAGCTGTGGGAGCTGGAGCTGTGGGAGCTGGAGCTGTGGGAGCTGGAGCTGTGGGAGCTGGAGCTGTGGGAGCTGGAGCTGTGGGAGCTGGAGCTGTGGGAGCTGGAGCTGTGGGAGCTGGAGCTGTGGGAGCTGGAGCTGTGGGAGCTGGAGCTGTGGGAGCTGGAGCTGTGGGAGCTGGAGCTGTGGGAGCTGGAGCTGTGGGAGCTGGAGCTGTGGGAGCTGGAGCTGTGGGAGCTGGAGCTGTGGGAGCTGGAGCTGTGGGAGCTGGAGCTGTGGGAGCTGGAGCTGTGGGAGCTGGAGCTGTGAGAGCTGGAGCTGTGGGAGCTGGAGCTGTGGGAGCTGGAGCTGTGGGAGCTGGAGCTGTGGGAGCTGGAGCTGTGGGAGCTGGAGCTGTGGGAGCTGGAGCTGTGGGAGCTGTAGCTGTGGGAGCTGGAGCTGTGGGAGCTGGAGCTGTGGGAGCTGGAGCTGTGGGAGCTGGAGCTGTGGGAGCTGGAGCTGTGGGAGCTGGAGCTGTGAGAGCTGGAGCTGTGGGAGCTGGAGCTGTGAGAGCTGGAGCTGTGGGAGCTGGAGCTGTGGGAGCTGGAGCTGTGGGAGCTGGAGCTGTGGGAGCTGGAGCTGTGGGAGCTGGAGCTGTGGGAGCTGGAGCTGTGGGAGCTGGAGCTGTGGGAGCTGGAGCTGTGAGAGCTGGAGCTGTGGGAGCTGGAGCTGTGGGAGCTGGAGCTGTGGGAGCTGGAGCTGTGGGAGCTGGAGCTGTGGGAGCTGGAGCTGTGGGAGCTGGAGCTGTGGGAGCTGGAGCTGTGGGAGCTGGAGCTGTGGGAGCTGGAGCTGTGGGAGCTGGAGCTGTGGGAGCTGGAGCTGTGAGAGCTGGAGCTGTGGGAGCTGGAGCTGTGGGAGCTGGAGCTGTGGGAGCTGGAGCTGTGGGAGCTGGAGCTGTGGGAGCTGTAGCTGTGGGAGCTGGACCTCTGGGAGCTGGAGCAGTGGGAGCTGGAGCTGTGGGAGCTGGAGCTGTGGGAGCTGGAGCTGTGGGAGCTGGAGCTGTGGGAGCTGGAGCTGTGGGAGCTGGAGCTGTGGGAGCTGGAGCAGTGGGAGCTGGAGCTGTGGGAGCTGGAGCTGTGGGAGCTGGAGCTGTGGGAGCTGGAGCTGTGGGAGCTGGAGCTGTGGGAGCTGGAGCTGTGGGAGCTGGAGCTGTGAGAGCTGGAGCTCTGGGAGCTGGAGCTGTGGGAGCTGGAGCTGTGGGAGCTGGAGCTGTGATAGCTGGAGCAGTGGGAGCTGGAGCTGTGGGAGCTGGAGCTGTGGGAGCTGTGGGTGGGAGCTGGAGCTGTGGGAGCTGGAGCTGTGGGAGCTGGAACTGTGGGAGCTGGAGCTGTGGGAGCTGGAGCTGTGGGAGCTGGAGCTGTGGGAGCTGGAGCTGTGGGAGCTGGAGCTGTGGGAGCTGGAGCTGTGGGAGATGGAGCTGTGGGAGCTGGAGCTGTGGGAGCTGGAGCTGTGGGAGCTGGAGCTGTGGGAGCTGGAGCTGTGGGAGCTGGAGCTGTGGGAGCTGGAGCTGTGGGAGCTGGAGCTGTGGGAGCTGGAGCTGTGGGAGCTGGAGCTGTGGGAGCTGGAGCTGTGGGAGCTGGAGCTGTGGGAGCTGGAGCTGTGGGAGCTGGAGCTGTGGGAGCTGGAGCTGTGGGAGCTGGAGCTGTGGGAGCTGGAGCTGTGGGAGCTGGAGCTGTGGGAGCTGGAGCTGTGGGAGCTGGACTGTGAGAGCTGGAGATGTGGGAGCTGGAGCTGTGAGAGCTGGAGCTGTGAGAGCTGGAGCTGTGGGAGCTGGAGCTGTGGGAGCTGGAGCTGTGGGAGCTGGAACTGTGGGAGCTGGAGCTGTGGAAGCTGGAGCTGTGAGAGCTGGAGCTGTGGGAGCTGGAGCTGTGAGAGCTGGAGCTGTGAGAGCTGGAGCTGTGGGAGCTGGAGCTGTGGGAGCTGGAGCTGTGGGAACTGGAGCTGTGGGAGCTGGAGCTGTGAGAGCTGGAGCTGTGGGAGCTGGAGCTGTGCGAGCTGGAGCTGTGAGAGCTGGAGCTGTGGGATCTGGAGCTGTGGGAGCTGGAGCTGTGTGATCTGGAGCTGTGGGAGCTGGAGCTGTGCGAGCTGGAGCTGTGGGAGCTGGAGCTGTGGGAGCTGGAGCTGTGGGAACTGGAGCTGTGGGAGCTGGAGCTGTGCGAGCTGGAGATGTGGGAGCTGGAGCTGTGCGAGCTGGAGCTGTGGGAGCTGGAGCTGTGGGAGCTGGAGCTGTGAGAGCTGGAGCTGTGGGAGCTGGAGCTGTGGGAGCTGGAGCTGTGGGAGCTGGAGCTGTGGGAGCTGGAGCTGGGGGAGCGGGAGCTGTGGGAGCTGTGTGGGAGCTGGCGCTGTGGGAGCTGGAGCAGTGGGAGCTGGAGCTGTGGGAGCTGGAGCTGTGAGAGCTGGAGCTGCGGGAGCTGGAGCTGTGGGAGCTGGAGCTGTGGGAGCTGGAGCTGTGGGAGCTGGAGATGTGGGAGCTGGAGCTGTGGGAGCTGGAGCTGTGGGAGCTGGAGCTGTGAGAGCTGGAGCTGCGGGAGCTGGAGCTGTGGGAGCTGGAGCTGTGGGAGCTGGAGCTGTGGGAGCTGGAGCTGTGGAAGCTGGAGCTGTGGGAACTGGAGCTGTGGGAGCTGGAGCTGTGGGAGCTGGAGCTGTGGGAGCTGGAGCTGTGGGAGCTGGAGCTGTGGGAGCTGGAGCTGTGGGAGCTGGAGCTGTGGGAGCTGGAGCTGTGAGAGCTGGAGTTGTGGGAGCTGGAGCTGAGGGAGCTGGAGCTGTGGGAGCTGGAGCTGTGGGAGCTGGAGCTGTGGGAGCTGGAGCTGTGGGAGCTGGAGCTGTGGGAGCTGGAGCTGGGGGAGCTGGAGCTGAGGGAGCTGGAGCTGTGGGAGCTGGAGCTGTGGGAGCTGGAGCTGTGGGAGCTGGAGCTGTGGGAGCCGGAGCTGGGGGAGCCGGAGCTGTGGGAGCTGGAGTTGAGGGAGCTGGAGCTGTGGGAGCTGGAGCTGTGGGAGCTGGAGCTGTGGGAGCTGGAGCTGTGGGAGCTGGAGCTGGGGGAGCTGGAGCTGAGGGAGCTGGAGCTGTGGAAGCTGGAGCTGTGGGAGCTGGAGCTGTGGGAGCTGGAGCTGTGGGAGCCGGAGCTGAGGGAGCTGGAGCTGTGGGAGCTGGAGCTGTAGGAGCTGGAGCTGTGGGAGCTGGAGCTGTGAGAGCTGGAGCTGTGGGAGCTGGAGCTAGGGGAGCTGGAGCTGTGGGAGCTGGAGCTGAGGGACCTGGAGCTGTGGGAGCTGGAGCTGTGGGAGCTGGAGCTGTGGGAGCTGGAGCTGTGGGAGCTGGAGCTGGGGAAGCTGGAGCTGTGGGAGCTGGAGCTGGGGGAGCTGGAGCAGATGGAGCTGGGGGACCTGGGGGAGCTGGAGCTGGGGGACCTGGGGGAGCTGGAGCTGGGGGACCTGGGGGAGCTGGAGCTGTGAGAGCTGGAGCTGTGGGAGCTAGAGCTGGGGAAGCTGGAGCTGTGGGAGCTGGAGCTGTGGGAGCTGGATCTGTGAGAGCTGGAGCCGTGGGAGCTGGAGCTGGGGGAGCTGGAGCTGAGGGAGCTGGAGCTGTGGGAGCTGGAGCTGGGGGAGCTGGAGCTGTGGGTTGTGGAGCTGTGAGAGGTGGAGCTGGGGAGGTGCAGCTGAGGGAGCTGGAGCTGGGGGAGTGGAGCTGGGGGAGCTGGAGCTGTGGGAGCTGGAGCTGGGGGAGCTGGAGCTGAGGAAGCTGGAGCTGGATCTGGGGGAGCTGGAGCTGGGGGATCTGGAGCTGTGGGAGCTGGAGCTGAGGGAGCTGGAGCTGGAGAGCTGGAGCTGTGGGAGCTGGAGCTGGGGGAGCTGGAGCTGGAGGAGCTGGAGCTGGGGGAGCTGGAGCTGGGGGAGCTGGAGCTGTGGGAGCTGGAGCTGGGGAGCTGGAGCTGGAGCCGGGGGAGTTGGAGCTGGGGAGCTAGAGCTGGGGAAGCTGGAGCTGGGGGAGCTGGAGCTGGGGAGCTGGAGCTGGGGGAGCTGGAGCTGTGGGAGCTGGAGCTGGGGAGGTGGAGCTGGGGGAGCTGGAGCTGTGGGCGCTGGAACTGTGGGAGCTGGAGCTGGGGCTGTGGGAGCTGGAGCTGGGGGAGCTGGAGCTGGGGGAGCTGGAGCTGTGGGAGCAGGAGCTGTGGAAGCTGGAGCTGTGGGAGCTGGAGCTAATGGAGCTGGAGCTGTGGGAGGTGGAGCTGGAGGAGCTGGAGCTGGGGGAGATGGAGCTGTGGGAGCTGGAGCTGGGGGAGCTGGAGCTTGGGGAGCTGGAGCTTGGGGAGGTGGAGCTGGGGGAGGTGGAGCTGGGGGAGGTGGAGCTGGGGGAGGTGGAGCTGGGGAGCTGGAGCTGGGGAGCTGGACCTGAGGGAGCTGGACCTGAGGGAGCTCGAGCTGTGGGACCTGTTTCTGGGGAGCTGGAGCTGGGAAAGCAGGACTTGAGGAAGCTGGATCTGGGGAAGCTGGACCTGACGGATCGGGAACTCGACCTGAGGGAGCTGCAGGAGCAGGACCTGAGGGAGCTGGAGCTGGGAGAGATGGACCTGAGGGAGCTGGAGCTGGGGAATCTGGACTTGAAGGATCTGGAGCTGGGGGAGCTGAACCTGGGGAGTTGGAGCTGAGAGAGCTGGAGCTGGAGCTGAAGGGGCTGGAGCTGAGGGAGCTGGAGCTGGGGGAGCTGGAGCTGAAGGAGCTGGACCTGAGGGAGCTGGAGCTGGGGGAGCTGGAGCTGAGGGAGCTGGAGCTGGGGGAGCTGGAGCTGGGAGAGCTGGAGTTGAGGGATCTGGAGGAGCTGGAGCTGAGGGATCTGGAGGAGCTGGAGCTGGAGGAGCTGGAGCTGAGGGAGCTGAAGCTGGGGAGCTGGAGCTGAAGCCGGGGAAGCAGGAGCTTCCCCGGGAACTATCTATCTATCTATCTATATATATATATATATATATATATATATATATATATATATATATATATATATATATATATATATATATATATATATATATATATATATATATATATATATGTGTGTGTGTGTGTGTGTGTGTGTGTACTCACCTAATTGTACTCACCTAATTGTGGTTGCAGGGGTCGATATTCTGTAAACCATGAGAAGTAAATGTGACTGATTTACCGCAATAACGGGGTAACGAAGAGGACAGAAGGAAAATACACTCAAGAAAAGAGACTACGAATATGAATGGGAGAAGAGAAAAATGGGAGGGACGAGGAAATGGATGTGTGAGGGATTGGGATACTACCAGAATGGTCAGTCAAATTTCGAATTTATTTTTCAAGTTCCGCTCGCCTATTCACTGACACTATAAGAAAAAATCGATTGTGAAAAAAATTAATTTCGTTAATGAGGCTACAGGTTCTCAAGAGTCATCCGGTACTCACGTTCTATTGCAGCTGCTAATTAATCCCGTTGTCTCTTCTGTTATTGGTGAGGGCTAAATATAACTATATGAAAGAGATATTAATATATATGGGTAAGCCAAATAGTGGTTTATGTAAGTTGAATTTACTTACATCGACATGTCAAAACAAGTGGGAGTTATAATTCTTGGAGAAGCCGGGACAAAACTTTCTTCAAATTGTCTTCATATAGCCAGGTCTTGGGTGTTATTTTTGCAGCATCGTGTAAGCAGCGTGGAGACCAAAACAAAAGCTGAAAGAACTTTTTTCACCCTTGCATACTAACAGTATTGTGGATTAGTTGTGAATTGTTCCAGTCACGGTATTGTGGGTAAGTAGTGAATTGTTCCAGTCACGGTATTGTGGGTAAGTAGTGAATTGTTACAGCCACGGTATTGTGGGTATGTAGTGAATTCTTACAGTCACGGTATTGTGGGTAAGTAGTGAATTGTTACAGTCACGGTATTGTGGGTATGTAGTGAATTGTTACAGCCACGGCATTTCTACGCAGATTTATCCTTTTGTGACAAATGGAATTCTTTTACAAGTAACATCATATATTAAGCTTAGTCGCAACATCTACGCTGTCTCCAGTCTCCTCCCCGCGAAAACATACAAAGATCATGCCGGAAGACCACTGTTGGGAGAAGCTTCTGGCCTTGTTCAAAGAGGGGCAGGCTTTGGAAAAAATGAACAAGGAAAGGCGAAATCCAAAACAAGTGCAAGACGAGACGTTTTTCAGAAGTAAACAAAACAGTCGATTCGACATTTCACTAGGAAATGCTCGGTAGATGATGCAGTTTTAAAATAATTGTGACCTCCTAGTATATCAGTCTGCCTGACACACTGGGAACTGTGGCCCGGTGGCCCGGTGGCCTGGTGGCTAAAGCTCCCGCTTCACACACGGAGGGCCCGGGTTCGATTCCCGGCGGGTGGAAACATTCGACACGTTTCCTTACACCTGTTGTCCTGTTCACCTAGCAGCAAATAGGTACCTGGGTGTTAGTCGACTGGTGTGGGTCGCATCCTGGGGGACAAGATTAAGGACCCCAATGGAAATAAGTTAGACAGTCCTCGATGACGCACTGACTTTCTTGGGTTATCCTGGGTGGCTAACCCTCCGGGGTTAAAAATCCGAACGAAATCTTATCTCTTATCTAACTGTCGATGGGAAAATGATGGAGAAGGAGCGGGAGGTTGCAAAGTAGAAAGTGAAGGAAGAAGTCCAATAGAAGAAAGTAGTCGAAGAGCAAGCCTCGACATCCCAAACAACGAATTTTTTTCTTCAAGGTCTGGATGTGTCGCATTCTCTAGTGCCGACGACGAGTGCCTTGACTAAGCTACTGGAGGAGGTTGTTCTCCCCTTCCAACAGAAAAAAAAAACACACCAGACCGTAATGTCTGAGGATCTCACTTTCAAGGATCACAACTGTGCCACGATCGCACGTGCAAAGAAAATGATAGGATGGATAATGAGAACTTTCAAAACGAGAGATGGCAAGCCAGTGATGATCCTTTTCAAATCAATTCTTCTCTCTAGGCTGGAATACTGCTGTACATTAACATCTCCATTCAAAGCAGGTGAAATCGCAGATCTAGAGAGTGTACAGAGATCCTTTACTGCACGTATAAGTTCTGTCAAGCACCTTAACTACTGGGAACGCTTGGAAGCACTTGACTTGTACTCGTTGGAACGCAGGAGGGAGAGATATATCATAATCTACACTTGGAAAATCTTGGAAGGAATGGTCCCAAATCTGCACGCAGAAATCACTCCCTACGAAAGTAAAAGACTGGGCAGGCGATGCAAAATGCCCCCAATAAAAAGTAGGGGCGCCATTGGTACACTAAGGGAAAATACCATAAGTGTCCGGGGCCCAAAACTGTTCAACAGCCTCCCATCAAGAATTAGGGGAATTGCCAATAAGCCCCTGGCTGCCTTCAAGAGAGAGCTGGACAGATACCTAAAGTCAGTGCCGGATCAGCCGGGCTGTGGCTCGTACGTTGGACTGCGTGCGGCCAGCAGTAACAGCCTAGTTGATCAGGCCCTGATCCATCGGGAGGCCTGGTCATGGACCGGGCCGCGGGGGCGTTGATCCCCAGAATAACCTCCAGGTAACCTCCAGGTAACCAGGTAACCATGAATGTGTTCATTCCCAGAATTATGTCCAGCCGTAGATGGGACGGGAGGATGGGGGGGGGGGGGATGGCGCTTTTCGTGGTATGGGAAACAGCTCACAGCCTTGGCCACAACCTCGAGGAACTGATTCTCAGCCGATTCTCTGAGGCGCACTCGAGCGCATCACCGCAGGCGGCAGGCGGAATCAGGCCTATAAAAATAAAGAGGAATTAGATTCCGAATTAGCTGAAATCTGTTAGGCCTTACCAACAGCAATCAGGCTAACTGGCTTCTTAGCTGTTGTCCCCAAAATAGGTTTGGGAAGTGGGCAACTTAAGATATAAAATGGTCAATCTCTAGCGACTTTGGGGACTAAGTGAGAGTGGTGGGGATGTTTTTCAATGTCGTTAACACTCGCTGTCATCCCAGATGATGTGTGCTCCTGGAACAGAGGTTCTCCGAATGTCTGCAATTGTCTTCTGGATTCCTGAGCAAACATCTGTAGGGATGGGGGGGATTAAGGTGTTTCAGGTGGTATACCTTAAAGATGGTAATGACCGCGTTGAGCACGCTGTTTCTCTCGTTCAACAACACAGCGGCCTCCTAACAGAAGTCAAAGTTCAGCTATCATAATTTGCTGCAAGAATTTTACGAACGTCAGAAAAAACTCTTTGAGCGACAGCGAGTGGTTGGCAACCATGATATCCTCACCGTAGAATGGCTAGAACTGATCCACAAGCTCGGGGAGGAGAGGGGAAATATCAGAGGTGATAGAGTGAAGCATGTCATGTAATATCTATCATAGTCAAAGAAGGATAACTTAAATCCCGCGAGCGACCTTTAAACATGAACTGACAGAAAACAAAAAGTATGTAACCATTTTTGTCAAAGAACCTCACAACTCCAGTGGGCTGGAGCTGGGGAATATTTAACTTTTCATATATATATTTATGGTCAACCCTAGAGTTGTACACTGTATAATTAGTTAATCCCCAGAACTCTTGTGATAATAAGAATTTGAGAGAGAACTGGAACGAGAGAGAGCAAGGGATAGATAGACAGATAGATAGATAGATAGATAGATAGATAGATAGATAGATAGATAGATAGAGAGAGAGAGTGAGAGATTGAGAGAGAGAGAGTGAGAGAGAGAGAGAGACATAGCTTGTCAATAAAGCTAGTGATCCTTAACCTAACCTTGCCAAACCCTGTGTAAAGAGAGAGAGAGAGAGAGAGAGAGAGAGAGAGAGAGAGAGAGAGAGAGAGAGAGAGAGAGAGAGAGAGAGAGAGAGAGAGAGAGAGAGAGGGAGAGAGAGACGTGAATATACGAAGCAGAGAAGGGGAAAAAACTCAAATAGGATTCACTTCTCAACAACATTCTGGGTTTACCACAATCCTGGTACAAAGCTTCCCACTGAGTTTCTTGTCCAGGAAACCGTAAGAATCTGGTAATACAGATGTAGTATTGCAGGTGTGGGTGGTGCAGGTGTAGAGTTATATCTGAGGTGTATATATATATATATATATATATATATATATATATATATATATATATATATATATATATATATATATATATATATATATATATATATATATATATATACACGCATGCACACACACACACCTTGTAGCGACCAGCAAAGAGGCGGGGCCAGGAGCTGTGAATCGACCCCTACAACTACAACTAGGTGAGTACACACACTAAAAGTGTCCCAATAACTTCCTTAGACTTTCCTTTTTCCTGCTGTCTGAAGTTGCTGCTGATGGTGTTTGGAAAGTTTTCGTGAATTTCTGACTTTTTTATATGACTTTGGTCACTGGCACAATAGTTTAAAACTTCGAGATAGAGGGCGAGTGAGGCAATAGTGATGGTAATGATGGTGGTCATGACGTGGAGATGACAGACGTATGGAGGAGAGAGAGAGAGAGAGGGGGGGAGAAGTGGGAGCGAACCATAACTAAAGCCCTGGCAAGGAGGGGGTAGAGGAAAAAAAATGGATAAGGAAGGATAGAAACAGGTGATGGAGGTATGGGGGAGAGGAGGAGAAAGAAAATAAATAAGTGAACCAACTTTCATTTTTACTTAATAATGGGTGTGTGTGGTTTGCATTTTGCGTGAGTATGATTCATTCAGCACTGCCCAAGACTAGTACACATGTATACAGAAAGGGTGTCACCATGTATACTCGTGCTGTAGGTGTGGGTATATTTTTTTTATTAAGTAGAATTCCTTGTGGTGGAAGGATGCGCCACAGTAGACTTGTTGACGTGACGTAGACACGCAGGTGGCTCAGTGCCTGGTGTTTGCTGACCATGGTGTTCTGCCTCCAGCTGGCTCGGTGTTCTGCCTCCAGCTGGCTCGGTGTTCTGCCTCCAGCTGGCTCGGTGTTCTGCCCACGGTGGTCTTCACGTGTTCATGTGATCGTGAGTGTCACAGTTGTGATGATTTTGATAAACGAGACACTTGCTCAACATTTAGGTATCTTTACTCTGGAAACATTTCGCCACGTAGTGGCTTCTTCAGTCCAATGTACAAAAAGGTGGAAGATGAGGAGGAGTTTGAAGTAATCAGTCCCTCAATCTGGAGTCGATGTGTTCAGTCTTGATGGACATTTTTCAAATTGTCTATTTTGTAAATTATTTATTCATAGTGATAAATTTATATATTTCGCGCGCAGACTCGTCCAGGTACTATCCAGTCTTTGATACCTCCTGTTAAATCACTCAGTATCTGCGGCCTCATTCTTGCGATTATAACGTTGTAATCTTTTGCAAGGAATTCCTGTGGGCTCTGTGTGATGGTGTTCATCGGCTGTGTTTTCTCCGTCAGGTAAGTAGAGGTCATGCATCCTACACAGTCGGTGCTTAATGAGTTTGCAAAGTCAAATGTTGCGTCAGTCCGGTGCAGGACATCCAGAGCTTCAGTTGGAAAACTCTCAGTCGATGTCAGAAAGAAAACTTAAGGCTATGTTCCGGACTCTGTAGTCCGAACATGTTGGATCTGGGTGCCAGTGACAGGGAAACCCACGAATATTCCAGCAATATCCATATTATTTTATAAAAAGAAACAAGAAAGCATAATACCGTGACCAGAACAATACATAAATAACCCGCACATAGGAGAGACTTATGACGACGTTTCGGTCCGACTTCGACCATTAACTAATCACACTAATCACAGTGTGACAAGTTAGTGGTCAAAGTCGGATCGAAACGTCGTCAAAGGCTACTGTAGAAATGATTCTCGGTGTGATCAGCAGCTTGACGGAATCTAAACATTTAGTACAGCTGATCTCTAGCTATGTTTCCCTTGTCGTTAACGTGGAAGCATTAACCTGTCAATTCCGTGGCCAAAGATTGTCTTGCATACCAGCGCGTCTCGTAGTAATTGCTAATTGCTCAGCTGTTCATTATCGACACAAGGTGATAACCAGTGGTGCTGATTCGTACTGTGTCAGAGATGGTAGTTGTGTAATTTTCGATTTCTTTTAGTTGGCCGATCTGCAGGTCTTCCTTAATCTTACAGTCATTTCCAGTGTCTGATGTTGCTATCAGACGGGGTTCAGGATGCGACACACCACGAGTGACACATGGTAGCATGTAACCTGTCACACCACAAGTGACACGCTGAGTGACGTGTTGGAATGTCACCTGACATCACAAGTGACACACACACTGAGTGACACACGTTAAGGTGTCACCTGACACACCACAAGTGACACACACACTGAGTGACACGTTAGGGTATCACCTGACACACCACAAGTGACACACACAGTAACACACGTTAGGGTGTCACCTGACACACCACAAGTGACACACACACAGTAACACACATTAGGGTGTCACCTGACACACCACAAGTGACACACACACACAGTAACACACGTTAGTGGGTCACCTGACACACCACAAGTGACACACACACAGTAACACACGTTAGTGGGTCACCTGACACACCACAAGTGACACACACACAGTAACACACGTTAGTGGGTCACCTGACACACCACAAGTGACACACACAGTAACACACATTAGGGTGTCACCTGACACACCACAAGTGACACACACACAGTAACACACGTTAGTGTGTCACCTGACACACCACAAGTGACACACACACAGTAACACACGCTAGTGTGTCACCTGACACACCACAAGTGACACACACAGTAACACACATTAGGGTGTCACCTGACACACCACAAGTGACACACACACAGTAACACACATTAGGGTGTCATCTGACACACCACAAGTGACACACACACACAGTAACACACGTTAGTGGGTCACCTGACACACCACAAGTGACACACATACAGTAACACACATTAGGGTGTCACCTGACACACCACAAGTGACACACACACAGTAACACACATTAGTGTGTCACCTGACACACCACAAGTGACACACACACAGTAACACACATTAGGGTGTCACCTGACACACCACAAGTGACACACACACAGTAACACACATTAGGGTGTCACCTGACACACCACAAGTGACACACACACAGTAACACACGTTAGGGTGTCACCTGACACACAACAAGTGACACACACACAGTAACACACATTAGGGTGTCACCTGACACACCACAAGTGACACACACACACACAGTAACACACATTAGGGTGTCACCTGACACACCACAAGTGACACACACACAAGTGACACACACACAAGTGAGTAACACACGTTAGACACACCACAAGTGTGTCACCTGACACACCACAAGTGACACACACACAGTAACACACATTAGGGTGTCACCTGACACACCACAAGTGACACACACACAGTAACACACATTAGTGTGTCACCTGACACACCACAAGTGACACACACAGTAACACACATTAGGGTGTCACCTGACACATCACAAGTGACACACACACAGTAACACACATTAGGGTGTCACCTGACACATCACAAGTGACACACACACAGTAACACACATTAGGGTGTCACCTGACACACCACAAGTGACACACACAGTAACACACATTAGTGTGTCACCTGACACACCACAAGTGACACACTGAGTGACAGGCAGGAAGGGCCAACCCCACCAAATTAAGCACAAATTTATGAAAAAGATTAAAAATTAATTACCCTTAATAATCCCCGGCTCCCACACCACCACAAAAATAATTCACGATGGATATTTTTGTGGCTGATGGACGTATTATCTTGACTTGATTTACAGGAATGATAATTATCTAGTGCCAAGTGGAGAAAGAAATATATTATTATCATATTGCTGGTAAGTGTGGTATTGAACGTTCAGTAAGTGTGGTATTGAACGTTCAGTAAGTGTGGTATTGAACGTTCAGTAAGTGTGGTATTGAACGTACAGTAAGTGTATCACTGAACGTACAGTAAGTGTGGTATTGAACGTTCAGTAAGTGTGGTATTGAACGTTCAGTAAGTGTGGTATTGAACGTTCAGTAAGTGTGGTATTGAACGTACAGTAAGTGTGGCACTGAACGTACAGTAAGTGTGGTATTGAACGTTCAGTAAGTGTGGCATTGAACGTTCAGTAAGTGTGGCACTGAACGTTCAGTAAGTGTGGTATTGAACGTTCAGTAAGTGTGGTATTGAACGTTCAGTAAGTGTGGTATTGAACGTTCAGTAAGTGTGGTATTGAACGTTCAGTAAGTGTGGCATTGAACGTTCAGTAAGTGTGGTATTGAACGTTCAGTAAGTGTGGTATTGAACGTTCAGTAAGTGTGGTATTGAACGTTCAGTAAGTGTGGTATTGAACGTTCAGTAAGTGTGGTATTGAACGTTCAGTAAGTGTGGTATTGAACGTTCAGTAAGTGTGGCATTGAACGTTCAGTAAGTGTGGTATTGAACGTTCAGTAAGTGTGGTATTGAACGTTCAGTAAGTGTGGTATTGAACGTTCAGTAAGTGTGGTATTGAACGTACAGTAAGTGTGGTATTGAACGTTCAGTAAGTGTGGTATTGAACGTACAGTAAGTGTGGCATTGAACGTTCAGTAAGTGTGGTATTGAACGTTCAGTAAGTGTGGTATTGAACGTTCAGTACGTGTGGTATTGAACGTACAGTAAGTGTGGCATTGAACGTTCAGTAAGTGTGGTATTGAACGTTCAGTAAGTGTGGTATTGAACGTTCAGTAAGTGTGGTATTGAACGTTCAGTAAGTGTGGTATTGAACGTACAGTAAGTGTGGTATTGAACGTACAGTAAGTGTGGTATTGAACGTACAGTAAGTGTGGTATTGAACGTACAGTAAGTGTGGTATTGAACGTTCAGTAAGTGTGGTATTGAACGTTCAGTAAGTGTGGTATTGAACGTTCAGTAAGTGTGGTATTGAACGTTCAGTAAGTGTGGTATTGAACGTTCAGTAAGTGTGGTATTGAACGTACAGTAAGTGTGGCACTGAACGTTCAGTAAGTGTGGTATTGAACGTTCAGTAAGTGTGGCATTGAACGTTCAGTAAGTGTGGTATTGAACGTTCAGTAAGTGTGGTATTGAACGTACAGTAAGTGCGGCACTGAACGTTCAGTAAGTGCGGCACTGAACGTTCAGTAAGTGTGGTATTGAACGTTCAGTAAGTGTGGCACTGAACGTTCAGTAAGTGTGGTATTGAACGTACAGTAAGTGCGGCACTGAACGTTCAGTAAGTGTGGTATTGAACGTTCAGCAAGTGTGGCACTGAACGTTCAGTAAGTGTGGTATTGAACGTACAGTAAGTGCGGCACTGAACGTTCAGTAAGTGTGGCACTGAACGTTCAGTAAGTGTGGCACTGAACGTTCAGTAAGTGTGGCACTGAACGTTCAGTAAGTGTGGCACTGAACGTTCAGTAAGTGTGGCACTGAACGTTCAGTAAGTGCGGCACTGAACGTTCAGTAAGTGTGGCACTGAACGTTCAGTAAGTGTGGCACTGAACGTTCAGTAAGTGTGGCACTGAACGTTCAGTAAGTGTGGCACTGAACGTTCAGTAAGTGTGGCACTGAACGTTCAGTGAATGTGGCACTGAACGTTCAGTAAGTGTGGCATTGGACATTCAGTAAGTGCGGCACTGAACGTTCAATAAGTGGCACTGAACGTTCAGTAAGTGGCACTGAACGTTCAGTAAGTGTGGCACTGAACGTTCAGTAAGTGTGGCATTGAACATTCAGTGAGGCACTGAACGTTCAGTAAGTGTGGCATTGAACATTCAGTGAGGCACTGAACGTTCAGTAAGTGTGGCATTGAACATTCAGTGAGGCACTGAACGTTCAGTAAGTGTGGCATTGAACATTCAGTGAGGCGCTGAACGTTCAGTAAGTGTGGCATTGAACATTCAGTGAGGCACTGAACGTTCAGTAAGTGGCACTGAATGTTCAGTAAGTGAGGCACTGATATGTATGACAATGAACATTAGTGAACATGTGGATAAACACACACACACAGACACACACACACGAGTCATGGTACGTGATAAGGTATCACAGTGGGCACCTGTGACGAGCGGGGTCCCATAGGGGTCGGTCCTAAGACCAGTGCCATTTTTGGCATATGTGAACGACATGATGGAAGGGTTAGACTCAGAAGTGTCCCTGTTCGCAGATGATGTGAAGTTAATGAGGAGAATTAAATCAGATGAGGATCAGGCAGGACTTCAAAGAGACCTGGACAGACTGGACACCTGGTCCAGCAACTGGCTTCTCGAATTTAACCCCGCCAAATGCAAAGTCATGAAGATCGGGAAAGGGCACAGAAGACCGCAGATGGAATATAGGATAGGTGGCCAAAGACTGCAAACCTCGCTCAAGGAGAAAGATCTTGGAGTGAGTATAACATCGAGCATGTCTCCGGAAGCACACATCAACCAGATAACTGCTGCAGCATATGGGCGCCTGGCAAACCTGAGAACAGCGTTCCGATACCTTAGTAAGGAATCGTTCAAGACACTGTACACCGTGTACGTTAGGCCCATACTGGAGTATGCAGCACCTGTTTGGAACCCGCACTTGATCAAGCACGTCAAGAAATTAGAGAAAGTGCAAAGGTTTGCGACAAGGTTAGTTCCAGAGCTAAGGGGAATGTCCTATGAAGAAAGGTTAAGGGAAATCGGCCTGACGACACTGGAGGACAGGAGGGTCAGGGGAGACATGATAACGACATATAAAATACTGCGCGGAATAGACAAGGTGGACAAAGACAGGATGTTCCAGGGAAGGGACACAGAAACAAGAGGTCAGAATTGGAAGTTGAAGACTCAGATGAGTCAAAGAGATGTTAGGGAGTATTTCTTCAGTCATAGAGTTGTCAGGCCGTGAAATAGCCTAGAAAGTGACATAGTGGAGGCGGGAACCATACATAGTTTTAAGGCGAGGTATGATAAAGCTCATGGAGCAGGGAGAGAGAGGGCCCAGTAGCAACCAGTAAAGAGGCGGGGCCAGGAGCTAAGACTCGACCCCTACAACCACAAATAGGTGAGTACACACACACACTCTCTCTCTCTCTCTCTCTCTCTCTCTTGTTATTACTATAGTGAAATATTACATGTGGACTATAATTCACTTGCCGGGTTACCACTTTCTACGACCTGCCATATATACCTCTGAGAGAGTGACGTTCCTTGGTTCTGTGGGTATAAATTTGTGTTCTGTTCCTTATTCCTCTTGGTGTAATACTGACTTTATTTTCTTGGTCATCTTGGAGTAATACTCAGTTCCGTTCCTTGGTCCTCTGGATGTGTGTTTCGTTCCTTGATCCTCCGGATATAAGAGTGTGTTTCGTTCCCTAGTTCTCTGGATGTAAGAGTGTGTTCCGTTCTTTGATCGTCTGGATGTAAGAGTGTGTTCCGTTCTTTGATCGTCTGGATGTAAGTGTTCCGTTCTTTGGTCCTCTGGATGTAAGAGTGTCTCATTCTTTTTGTTCCTTAGTCCGGGATGTAAGACTGTTCCTTTTTCTCATCCTTTGGGTGTAAGACTGTTTTGTTCCTCAGTCTTGCACGTCAATGATTCATTTCACAGTCAGAAGGACGTTGAAAAAAAAATGAAAAACTTAAACTAGAAAACAGTGGTACTGGCAAGACTAAAAAAATCCCCTTGACCTAATATTAACGTATAATGATGAGTCAGTACGGAATAAAATGCTGTGGAAGACAGTAAATCCAGATCACAATCTAATCGAAGTTCAGAATGTCATGCACACAGGTCCTGTGTCGCAAACCACAAACACTTGCGAGGGTGTTTTTACCAAATTTAACTTCAGTAACAACAAACAAATCAACTAGGTGGGAAACAAGCAGGTTGCAACACTAGGGTTGGAAACAGTAAATGTATAAAAGGCATTCAGCATGAAGTTATAAATAAAGACAATAGATCAGGTCAGCAAACAAAGGGGGACAGCAGAGGGCAGCAAGGGACTAGCTCCCTTAAGGTTTACTATACTAATAGCAGGAGTGTAAGAAATAAGATAGATGAGCTAAGATTAATTGCAAGTGCAGGAGACATAGATATTATTGCTATAACAGAGACCTGGCTCAATCTGAAAGATAGAGAGATGCCCTCTGAATGTCACATACAAGGCTATAAATTATTCCACACTGACAGGGTCAACAGGAAAGGTGGTGGAGTAGCGATGTATGTCAGAGACAATTTAAATTGTTGTGTTAGACAAGATATTAAATTAGAAGCGTCAGCCACTGAATCTGTTTGGTTACAGCTTCTCGAGGGCCGAGAAAAACTAATTTTGGGTGTGATTTACAGGGCCCCAAATCTTGATAGGGAGTGCAGTAAACTTCTATGGGACGAAATTCGTAAGGCATCTACATACGAAAATGTTGTGCTAATGGGAGATTTCAACTATAGACAGATTGACTGGAGCAATTTGACAGGAAATTTAGAGTCAGGTGACTTTCTTGATACGATCCAGGATTGTTTTTTAAAACAGTTTGTGACAGAGCCAACTAGGGGAAATAACCTCCTTGACTTGGTTCTTGCCAGTAGGGAAACACTAATTAATAATCTTGAGGTTAATGATGAGCTTGGGGAGAGTGATCACAAATCACTCAGTTTTAATATATCATGGAATTCCCCTAATAATGGCAATCAAGTCTCCGTCCCTGACTTTCGCTTGGCTGATTTCATAGGACTGAAAAATTACTTAGGTGGGCTGAACTGGAATGACCTGACTAGGGGTCAGGTAGGTGGTGATGGTTGCCGATATGATGCTTTCCAGGGCATAGTTCTAGCTGCTCAGTCAAATTATGTTCCAAATAGGGAAATCAGATCAAACAAAAATGATCCTAAATGGATGAACAATAGATTAAAATATCTGATTGGTCAAAAGAGAGGCATATATAGGCAAATCAAAAGAGGAGAGGGGCAATTAAGAAATCGATATATTCAGTTAAAGAGAGAAATAAAAAAGGGAATTAGAAAAGCAAATAGAGATTATGAGGTTAAAGTTGCAAGAGAATCGAAGACTAACCCAAAAGGATTCTTTCAGGTATACAGAAGTAAGATCAGGGACAAGATAGGCCCACTCAAAAGTTCCTCGGGTCAGCTCACTGACAGTGATAAGGAAATGTGTAGAATTTTTAACACATACTTCCTCTCAGTTTTTACACAGGAGGATACCAGCGATATTCCAGTAATGATAAATTATGTAGAACAGGACGATAATAAACTGTGCACTATTAGGGTCACAAGTGACATGGTCCTTAGGCAAATAGATAAATTAAAACCTAACAAATCCCCAGGCCCTGATGAACTGTATGCAAGGGTTCTAAAGGAATGTAAAGAGGAGCTTAGCACACCTTTGGCTAATCTTTTCAACATATCACTACAAACTGGCATGGTGCCAGATAAGTGGAAAATGGCAAATGTGATACCTATTTTCAAAACAGGTGACAGGTCCTTAGCTTCGAACTATAGACCAATAAGCCTAACCTCCATAGTGGGAAAATTTATGGAATCAATAATTGCCGAGGCAGTTCGTAGCCACCTTGAAAAGCATAAATTAATCAACGAATCTCAGCATGGTTTTACAAAGGGGCGTTCCTGCCTTACGAATTTATTAACTTTTTTCACTAAGGTATTTGAGGAGGTAGATCATGGTAATGAATATGATATTGTGTATATGGACTTCAGTAAGGCTTTTGACAGGGTCCCACATCAGAGACTATTGAGGAAAATTAAAGCACATGGAATAGGAGGAGAAATTTTTTCCTGGATAGAGGCATGGTTGACAAATAGGCAGCAGAGAGTTTGCATAAATGGGGAGAAATCAGAGTGGGGAAGTGTCACGAGCGGTGTTCCACAGGGGTCAGTGTTGGGCCCCCTGCTGTTCACAATCTACATAAACGACATAGATGAGGGCATAAAGAGCGACATCGGCAAGTTTGCCGATGACACCAAAATAGGCCGTCGAATTCATTCTGACGAGGACATTCGAGCACTCCAGGAAGATTTGAATAGACTGATGCAGTGGTCGGAGAAGTGGCAGATGCAGTTTAATATAGACAAATGCAAAGTTCTAAATGTTGGACAGGACAATAACCATGCCACATATAAACTAAATAATGTAGATCTTAATATTACGGATTGCGAAAAAGATTTAGGAGTTCTGGTTAGCAGTAATCTGAAACCAAGACAACAGTGCATAAGTGTTCTAATAAAGCTAATAGAATCCTTGGCTTCATATCAAGAAGCATAAATAATAGGAGTCCTCAGGTTGTTCTTCAACTCTATACATCCTTGGTTAGGCCTCATTTAGATTATGCTGCACAGGATCAAATTATGCTTTGAAATAAATATGCTGGCAAGACAGACTGAGCAACATGGACCTTAAACACTCTCGAGAGGTACTAAGAGGAGTTCCCCAAGGCAGAGGAGTACTTACCACCCATTCTTTTCTCTTCCTAATATAGAGATATAAATCATTATTTCCTCCTTTGCAGACGATACTAGAAGTTGTATAAGATTAGCATCCATCGAGAATACAGCAAATATCAAAGCAGATATAAAAATGCCCCAGTGAAAATAGGGTAAACACCTGAGCGCTTTCATGTGGTTATACATATATCTTCAGAGGAATTTCTCTTAAGATGTGTGTGTGTGTGTGTGTGTGTGTGTGTGTGTGTGTGTGTGTGTGTGTGTGTGTGTGTGTGTGTGTGTGTGTGTGTGTGTGTGTGTGTGTGTGTGTGTGTGTGTGTGTGTCCAGTGGGACACAGGAAACAATACGATGTTCATCGAAGACAAATTTAAGTTACGCCGTTACAGAAAAAATGATGAAATCAGAACTAGAAGAGAGTGTAACACTAACTTACCATACCCCGGCCGGGATTGAACCCGCGGTCATAGAGTCTCAAAACTTCCAGCCCGTCGCGTTAGCCACTAGACCAGCTAGCCACAATAAGATTCATCCAACTAGGTATATTTCTACACCATAGGAAGGTTAGCACAGGCACCTCTGTGACCACAAATGCAAGTTTTTACAGACGAATCTCCAGCTAGCGTGGCCGTGACGAACTCTAGCTCAAGTTCCTTCACTGCCGTCAGCAATCGTGTCATTACGATTTCTTGAGTCAAGTAACACTAACTTACCATATACAACTAACTAACCATTCAATATAGTTATATAACTTATAATTTAGAACTTAGGAGTGATAATATCATGGGATTTCAGTCTCAAGGATCACAAATGTGCGGACAATATAAGAATGGATAATGTGAACCTTCAAAACAAAGAAATATCAAAGAAATGATGGTCCTCTTCAAGTCACATGTACTCTTTACTCTATAATATCGCGCCACTGCAGGCCTAGAGAATGTACAGAGAGCTTTCATTGAACATATAAATTTAGTTAAGCATCCACATTACTGCAAATGTTTGAAATTCATTGACCTGTACACCTCGGAATGATGGCGAAAAAGATACATCAATATTTACACCTGGAAAATCCTAGAATGACTAGTTTCGAGTCTCCGAATACAAATCACTCCCTACAAAAGCAATAGACTCGACAGACGGTGTAAAATACCTCAGTGAAAAGCAGGGGAGCAATGAGTACACTTAGAGATAATAATGGTAAAAAAGACACAACAGAGAAAAATAAGCATTAAGAAGGGTATATTCGTGAACAAATAACAAGGAATGATGAAAATAATTATATAGAGTTTGAGTGTAAGTCGCAAGCAATGACCTGTTTCCAGGTATCAGTGTCAAGGAGCAACACGTTCCTACGTGCAGGTGGTAAGGAACAACTTGCTCCCAGGTCCATCTTTCTTCAATGACTCCAGAAGGGCCTGCTGGCTAATTAATTAAGTCAAGACAAGACTATCAAGGCGAGTTAAAATACACTAGATGTACCTTCAAGTATATAATTAATCCAGTCCTCACTTACAAGGGCAATTTACTCTGATACTACATCTTCCCCAGACGCACTGCTTCTCTCTCCTTGCCTTCACACCGACGAAATACATTACCCAGAGAGTCTGCAGCAACAATTGCTCCCTTCCAGCTAGAAGAGATTCGCGCCTCCCAAAAAAAAGAGGACCTCAGCTATTCACGATTCCTCCAATCAGCGCCGTTCGCGCTTAAAACAACTTCAGCCAATCGCGACTCGAGCCGCTGCTGAAGAGCCAATCAGGCTCAAGTAATGGGAGGTGGAGGGTGTTTGCGCGTGAATCTCAGCGGGCGAAGACGGCTCCAGAGTCTAATTTGACCGCATCACAAACACCCCGACACCGTGTCCTAACAGCCACCTGCCTCCCTAAATCTTGCCCCGGCTACAATCTAATCTTCTGAATGACGCCTTCACTAACCCGTTCAGCTTGCTTACCGAAATAATTATTACACAGGCTTTTAAAAATATACACATCTTATTCTACCACAGACAGTACTGCATCAGTTGTAATGTCATCCTGGTTTTGATTACATTTCTAAAATATATATGGAGATTATAAATAATAATAATAAATAATACATAATTACATTTCCACACACAAACACACACACACACAGCAGTAAGACAAGAGAGAGAGGGGTGGGTGGATTGCATTTTCTTGGACTGCAAGAAGGCGTTTGACACAGTTCCACACAAGAGATTGGTGCAAAAACTGGAGAACCAAGCAGGGATAACAGGGAAGGCACTACAATGGATCAGGGAATACTTGTCAGGAAGACAGCAGCGAGTCATGGTACGTGGCGAGGTGTCAGAGTGGGCACCTGTGACCAGCGGTGTCCCACAGGGGTCAGTCCTCGGACCAGTGCTGTTTCTGGTATTTGTGAACGACATGACGGAAGGAATAGACTCTGAGGTGTCCCTGTTTGCAGATGACGTGAAGTTGATGAGAAGAATTCACTCGATCGAAGACCAGGCAGAACTACAAAGGGATCTGGACAGGCTGCAGACCTGGTCCAGCAATTGGCTCCTGGAGTTCAATCCCACCAAGTGCAAAGTCATGAAGATTGGGGAAGGGCAAAGAAGACCGCGGACGGAGTACAGTCTAGGGGGCCAGAGACTACAAACCTCACTCAAGGAAAAAGATCTTGGGGTGAGTATAACACCAGGCACATCTCCTGAAGCGCACATCAACCAAATAACTGCTGCAGCATATGGGCGCCTAACAAACCTCAGAACAGCATTCCGACATCTTAATAAGGAATCATTCAGGACCCTGTACACCGTGTACGTAGGCCCATATTGGAGTATGCGGCACCAGTTTGGAACCCACACCTAGCCAAGCACGTGAAGAAACTAGAGAAAGTGCAAAGGTTTGCAACAAGACTAGTCCCAGAGCTAAGAGGTATGTCCTACGAGGAGAGGTTAAGGGAAATCAGCCTGACGACACTGGAGGACAGGAGAGATAGGGGGGACATGATAACGACATACAAAATACTGAGAGGAATTGACAAGGTGGACAAAGACAGGATGTTCCAGAGATTGGACACAGTAACAAGGGGACACAGTTGGAAGTTGAAGACACAGATGAATCACAGGGATGTTAGGAAGTATTTCTTCAGCCACAGAGTAGTCAGTAAGTGGAATAGTTTGGGAAGCGATGTAGTGGAGGCAGGATCCATACATAGCTTTAAGCAGAGGTATGATAAAGCTCACGGTTCAGGGAGAGTGACCTAGTAGCGATCAGTGAAGAGGCGGGGCCAGGAGCTCGGACTCGACCCCCGCAACCTCAACTAGGTGAGTACAATTAGGTGAGTACACACACACACACACACACACACACACACACACACACACACACACACACACACACACACACACATATGATACAGAGGGTAATCTACAGGGAGACAAAGTCAGGAAAATAGTTTTTCTATACCTCAGCCAGTCTGAGACCCTCTTCAGTAGATGTAAGAAAACTAGAAAAAAATGACATCTTATATAGAGGAAGAGGAGGAAGTGTGGACGGAACGTAGCTGGAGTCTACATGCCCAGGAAGACATGATGTTGTTGAAATGGAAAAATAAAGGATTTTGAACTCAGTGTATTATCAGATGTTTGATAATATTGAAGTTTTCTTTTAAAACATTGAAATCATACGTTGCGGAACCAGCTTTTGTTAAGTTAATGAATATACAAGCAACTAATTAAACATTACAGCTGTTTGTATTGGCTTTATCAAGACAATGTAAACAAAACTGATGTGACGAAGTGGCGTGTGAATTGCAGAAATCGTGGTGTGCGGCTGTGGTGAGTGGTGGTAGTGGTGGTAGTGGTAGTGGATGGTGGTGGTAGTAGTGGATAGTGGTGGTGGTGGTGGTAGTGGTTGGTGGTAGTAGTGGTGGTGTGGTAGTGGTGGTGGTGGTAGTAGTGGTAGTAGTGGGGTAGTAGTAGTAGTGGTGGTGGTAGTAGTAGTAGGTGGTAGTGTAGTGGTGGTAGTAGTGTAGTGGTGGTGGTAGTAGTGGTGGTGGTGGTGTGGTGGTGGTGGTGGTGGTGGTGGTGGTGGTGGTGGTGTGGTGGTGGTGGTGGTGGTGGTGGTGGTGGTGGTGGTGGTGGTGGTGGTGGTGGTGGTGGTGGTGGTGGTGGTGGTGGTGGTGGTGGTGGTGGTGGTGGTGGTGGTGGTGGTGGTGGTGGTGGTGGTGGTGGTGGTGGTGGTGGTGGTGGTGGTGAGTGGTGGTGGTGGTGGTGGTGGAGTGGTGGTGGTGGTCGTGGTGGTGGTAGTGGTGGTTGTGGTGGTGGTGGTGGTAGTGGTGGTGGTGGTGGTGGTGGTTGTTGTGGTGGTGGTGGTGGTGGTGGTGCTAGTGGTGGTGGTAGTGGTAGTGGTGGTGGTAGTGGTGGTGGTGGTGGTGGTAGTGGTGGTGGTGCTGGTAGTGGTGGTGGTGGTGGTGGTGGTGGTGGTGGTGGTGGTGGTGGTGGTGGTGGTGGTGGTGGTGGTGGTGGTGGTGGTGGTGGTGGTGGTTGTGGTGGTGGTGGTGGTAGTGGTAGTGGTGGTGTAGTATAGTAGTAGTATAGTAGTAGTAGTAGTAGAGGTAGTAGTGGTAGTAGTAGTAGTAGTAGTAGAGGTAGTAGTAGAGGTAATAGAAGAGGTGGTGGCAGTAGTAGTAGTAGTAAAACTGACTTATGAGATAGCAATTAGGTCTGTCGTTTCAAGGAAGATTCGTGCAAATATTTCAGAGATGACTAAGATGAGTTTGTTCTGTATAATAGTATTTTAAACGGAGATTAATGTTGCTCTAGTCATCTACGTCTGTGAACGTCTGGTCCCTTAATCACTATTTGGGCATCATTCCATTTCATCAAGTGGCTGGAGGTGCTCCGGTGTTGCATACATATAATGTTCAGGTTGTCGCATCCGCACACGGATGTGTTCATTTAGACGTGTCTCAAGGTTTTGCAATTTCCCCCACGTAAACTTTGTCACAACCTCCACAAGGGATTATGTAACCCCCTCCCCGGTTGACTGATTCAAGGTTCTTCACTTTGGTCAGAGGTGAGATCTTTGATGAAAGCTTCTATGGCGACTCTGGTGTTGCCTCGCGTGAAAGCTATGGAGACGTTCAGGCAACTTGGCTGTTGGGAAAGATAACTTTGCTCAAGGTGGCCCGAGTGTGCGGAGAATTGATGTGAAGGACTCGTTTTTTACAGTCTTCGATGAAAAAGGAAAGTGTAATTGGGTGAGTGTGTGTGTGTGTGTGTGTGTGTGTGTGTATGTGATAGAGAGAGAGAGAGAGAGAGAGAGAGAGAGAGAGATTATTATTATTATGATTATAATCAAGGGGAAGCGCTAAACCCGGAAGATTATACAGCATAGAGAGAGAGAGAATCTTGGCACTGCTCATACTGTATGCTCTCAATAACAAGCCTATGATGCCCCTGTGTCCATTTACCTAACACATTGTAGGTAAATTTACCAATATTAGGCAGAACAAGAACTCAGACTTGTTTTCTATGCGTAAAAGCTTTCTTAAGTCATGACTTGATAAATCTTACACAAAGCAAAACAATTTGATAAAGCTCTACACAGAGCAGAACACTGCTCCAATAAGCTTGCTCTGTAATCTGCGTGCTCTCACTACTGCACTCGGGACGTCATTGACATTAACCACTGAAGTCTATGAAGTCCTTCAGTGTTTTGCTTCAGTAAAAATTATGACCATGTAAACCAAAATGTTTTCTTTACAAGAAACGAATTACCTGAAAAACGTGAATATCAGTGACTCTACAGAGACGATAAATACTGTGACTCTACAGAGACGATAAATACTGTGACTCTACAGAGACGATAAATACTGTGACTCTGCAGAGACGATAATAAATCCTTCCATCCCAAAAACAGGCAAATAAAATCAACCAGGAAAATAATAGGCTTAGAAAGAAAGTCAGTGAAGTGGGTCAGAGACAACCAGTTCTCGGTCATCGTATGGAATCCTTAATCACCAGGAGGTAGTTACTCATCCATTATCGTACAGTAGCAGTCGTTAGGGCTCCGGCCTCCACCAATAAGAAGCTATGATGACTCTGCAAGGGATGAGGGGTTATAGTCTTCAATTAAACTTCAAGATAAGTTTGCCTCGTCTTTCCGAGTGACCTGAAGAGAAAAGCCTTTTTGATGAGTATCGTGTTGATAGTGTGACGTGAACACAACGACGCGCACACGCAAGCGTTCACACACACACAAACACAGGCACACACACACACACACACACACACACACACACACACACACACACACACACACACACACACACACACACACACACACACACACACACACACACAGTTGTACTCACAGCTAGGTGAGTGAAGACACACACCTGATCTGTCCGTGGACTCTCTTCACCTCATCCTTTGACTTGTCTCTTCGCAGTCTGCAATTTTTCCTTCTCACTCACAATTTGATAATGGTCCAGGACGAATCGAAATGTCATCTAATTTTTTTATCTCAAAACTTTAATTACTTGTTCGTAGCTACAGGAACAGAGATGTGCTGGTGGTGTCGAGTTTTCAGTGGTTGTGGTAACGCTTACTATCTCCTCTTACGATGTAATTTATTCCACTACCACTCAACGTGCTGAGAATATTCCCAGTATCCCTTCTCCTCTTAACTCTTTTTCTTTATTAATTATATCTATGACTTCTTGTTATCCCCCCTTGAAGGTACTTAAAACACTGCCGATAATACATGGTTGAAACACCAATCGTGTTATTACTATTTCGTGAGTATTTCTTCCTCGGCTCTAGTAATTCGTGTCGCTTCGTTTATATAATGGCGCAGAGAAACATCGGCGTTACGTGAAGGAATTCTCTTGAGCATTTATTTGCAATTCCATCTTGTGCGTTAGTCACGTGAACACATAACTATGTGGTTTTGTTTGTTACGTTAGTGAGTTTGTTGTTCTTATGTGGGATGGTTTGTTCCATTACTGTGTTTATCATTATTGCTATGTGGGCTAGTCTGTTCCATTAGTCAGTGTTCATTACACTTTCATGTTTGTGTACGTATGTAAATCTAAAGAAAACACTGATGAAACTGAATTACACTAAACATCAGGGAGAACCCTGAACAACCCACAACAACTCTCCACAGCCACAGGATCACAGCGTGATCCTGTGGCTGTGAGGAGAGACGGTAGGGATACTGCTGACGCCGCTGATGCAGACATGTCACAGAAGTGCGGTCTGAAAAAAATCTTCCTGGTGTAAGTTTCGTAGGTTAGTGGTATAGAGATGGTCTTTAAGAGGACGGAGGATCAAGTTTCCAGTACTTCTTGCGCTAAATGACCCACAAGGATTTAGCGCTTTCCTAACGTGGCTCAAGCATCAAGACACAAAAGAAGAAATACCTTCACAAATAACCCACATTTAAGAGGAAAATTATGAGGGAGTTTTGAATCCTGAATCAATGTCAAGTCCAAACTAAGCGAGAAATATCAGAGAAAACCTGAAGACAGATCGGGACGAAGAAGGAAGTAGTTGTAGTAATAGTAATAGTAGTAATAGTAGTAGTAGTAATAGTAATAGTAGTAGTAGTAGTAATAATAGTAGTAATAGTAGTAGTAGTAACAGTAGTAGTAGTAATAGTAATAGTAGTAGTAATAGTAGTAAGAGTAGTAGTAGTAATAGTAATAGTAGTAGTAGTAGTAAGAGTAGTAGTAGTAATAGTAATAGTAGTAATAGTAGTAATAGTAGTAGTAGTAGTAGTAGTAGTAATAGTAAGAGTAGTAGTAGTAATAGTAATAGTAGTAATAGTAGTAGTAATAGTAATAGTATTAGTAGTAATAATAGTAGTAATAGTAGTAGTAGTAACAGTAGTAGTAGTAATAGTAATAGTAGTAGTAGTAGTAATAGTAGTAGTAATAGTAGTAGTACTAGTAATAGTAGTAGTAGTAATAGTAGTATAGTAGTAGTACTAGTAGTAGTAGCAGTAGTAGTAGTAATAGTAGTAGTAATAGTAGTAGTACTAGTAATAGTAGTAGTAGTAATAGTAGTATAGTACTAGTAGTAGTAGTAGTACTACTAGTAGTAGTAGAAGTAGTAGTAGTAGTAGTAGTAGTAGTAGTAGTAGTAGTAGTAGTAGTAACAGAATTAGGAAAGACTTGGGACATTATACAGATGAGTCTGGCAGCAAGGAGAACACTCGTGCAGATTACAACGTTTCACTGTCCTGTTCAACCATCACGATGCCAGAATGTTTTTCTTGATATTTACTTATTTGTGTTTAAACAAACGCTTTCAAAAGTTTATGTAATGTAACCTAACTTTAAATAAACAACAAAGAATTGATAAATTTAACAGGAACGTTAAGATACTGACGCTAAGAATCACCTAAGAAAATTTTTATATAACAAAAAGGATAAGTTGCATTAAGACAGAAAATTGACAAGGATAAGTATGTCTTTCTGCCACCAGCAGCAACAGTCTGGCTGACCAGGCAAGCACCAGACGAGCCTGGCCCAAGGCTCGTCTGGGAGTGGAAAACTTTCGAAACTCATCAAAGGTATAGCAACGGTATTCTTTAAAACTTAAGAACGCATCGTCTGATTGGCTTCAAACTTTCACCACTGGTGTACTGTAACTACTGACACGCGCTGGGGCCCACTGACCAATTTTACAGGTGAGGTGTATCTCAGCCAATCACTCATGGTTGTATTTCTCAATATACAACACAGTACAAACATCACATATTACAAAGAATAAGGACTGCATTATGCAAACCTCAGCTGTATAAAGAAAAATAGTGAACATTGGTCAACAGGTTCAACACTCACCCCCACCACTATGCTTTTAGTGGTTCAGAGTAATATCGCCTGGTATTTGCCACTCACTGGATTGCACAGATATTCCCGCTGGTGTGAGTGCTGTTCCTTTCTAACGCTTATAGCGTCAGGTTAATTATTATTCTAATGCATTTCTGATAGTCTTGGGCATTATCAGCATTACCTGCTACCCACTCACAGTCGTTCAGCTGCAGCCTTACTGATACCATTAGAATACCATTATTTGTGTGTGTGTTTGTGTACACATATACACATACACACACACACACTATATTACTGGTAGCTTTAAGGCAGAGAATCATTGATTTCTGGAAGTCAGCAGAGAGCTAGATTTTGAATTGCAGATTTAAGTGCAAGAGAAACAGACATTGGCAACGATTTGGTCGAATGTCAGAGGACAGCATCGTGTGACCAGTACTGTTCACAATATATATATATATATATATATATATATATATATATATATATATATATATATATATATATATATATATATATATATATATATATATATATATATATATACATGTCACAGAGGTAGACTTACCTGCTCATCACCTCTGAGATGGCTGTCACAATCTCTGGTATGAAGGATGGTGAAGACGGTGAAAGGTGAGTCAGAGGAGACTGACATGACTGCTGGCCTGTGTACGGATGATGTCTCTCCCCCAGGAGCGATTTTTCTGAGAGGTGAAGAACCATCACCTGTAAGTGAAACGCTGCTCGTGAGTAGGCTTGCTCTGCCAGCGGTGTCTTTGTGGACTGAGTCAACAATACCGTGGGTGGAACAATTCACGTCTAAGTCACAGTCACAATATCGTAGTTTTAATAATTCAGAGTTAACACACAGTCACAATAACTTGGCTGGAACAATTCATGACTAACCCACAAGTTAACAATACCGTGGCTGAAACAATTCACAAATTACCCTCACGTAGGGGAAAGAGCTTAGGACGATGTTTCGATACGTGGTGAACCATTATCAAGTCTATATTGATCCAGGACAGACCCCAACTGTCCCAGTGAATATACGTATATTTCAGCTATATATCGTTGAAGAATGATACACTTGTACAGCATTTGGGAATCTTTATTGGGGAAACATTTCACCAGCAAGTGGCTTCTTCAGTCCAATACAGAGATGAATAGAGGAAGATGAAGAGAACGAGATAATCAATCCCTCAGCCTTGAAACGATGCGCTCAGTCCATGTATCTTTCTCAAGACTGGATACAGGAACACAAAATCACAGAGGATAAACAAAAAGCCTAGGAACTACTGTAGACCCCAAGAGAATTAACAAAAGCACCTCTGAATATACATCTACAGTTTTATCCATCGTAAATTTACGATATTTTCATAAAACGTTTGTTAACTACTTAAAGAAGAAGCGAGCAGCAGCAGTGAAGGTACAGAACGTCAGTTATTTCCTGACACTCCCCGTCAGCAGCTGAACACCAATACCAGACGAGTAATACGGGATATGTGTATAATGGCAGCTTAGAGCGTATTATCGCCTTGTCCATTGTGTGGGAGTGAGTCTTAGGTATGGCCCTGAGGCCCGTAAATGTCAGCCCAAGGTAATAGAGATGAGGCACTTGACTCCCACTGCAAAGGGCGACAAGAATTAATGGAGCGAATAATGGTTGTGGGAGTACAGAATGAGGCGACGAAGATGCCGCTGGATGAGGAGTTTGACAGAGGTAGGAGGAGGATGAGGAGGAGAAAGTGGAAGACAGACGGTGGAGATGGAGTAAGAGTCCTGGGATCCCCTTATGGGACCCTCTTCAGCTGAAGTGGATCCCAGGAGGAGGGTCGAAATATGCAGATCAATCAACCTCCTGTGTTTCTCTCTCCAAGTGGCTCATAAGTGAGCATTAACAAATGTTCGTTACACTTAGTTATTCACACACACACACACAGACAGACAGACAGACACACACACACACACACGCACGCGCGCGCAAACAATCGCAGACAAGCGATTTAACAATGCAAGAAAATCCACGGGGATGGGGTGGAAATCTTTAGCTCAAGTACTTTCACACTTCTCAGTATGTCATCAGGAGTTGTGCAATGTTGCAAGGGTAACAACAGGAGAAATGATAGGAAGTTTTCACAGAGTATGACAGCATGACTCCCGCCAGCATCTCCCTGAGAGAAGTTGTCTGCAACACGAAAGGCCTAGAGCTATCATTCAACTCCCCCCGTGGTTGTTTTGAATCTAGTATCGCTTGTTCGCGATATCTGCATAATATATATATATATATATATATATCTCTATATATATATATATATATATATATATATATATATATATATATATATATATATATATATATATATATATATATATATGCAAAACAACCACTCTGAAAGAATAGAGAAATTCCAAGCGCTTTCGTGACTACTCACATTATCAAGTTCCTTGATAATGTGAGTAGTCACGAAAGCGCTAATTTCTCTATTCTTTCAGAGTGGTTGTTTTGCATATATATATATATATATATATATATATATATATACATATATATATCGTTAATAGTATATAGGTAAATCAGACGGAGTGGGTAGGAAAGGAGATATCGTTTATGTGTCAGGTGAGAAAGACATACAACTGTTGCTAATCTTAGCTGACATTAATTTAAAGGGCGGAAGCAGCACGCTTGTGTGCCTCTGACACTTACCTCTGTTTACTCTTGTTGTTACTGTTTACTTCTGCTGTTCTTGTTTACTCCTCTTCCTATTTAATCCCGGTGTTACTGTTCATTACTGCTCCTATTCTTGTTTCCTCGTCACTATTTATTCCTGTTATTGTTTGCTGCTGTTCTTATTCACTTCTGTTGCTGTTTTCTCCTGTTCCCGTTTACCCCTTTTCTTTTTCACTCGTGTTCTTCCCCATTCCTGTTTACTTTTCTACTTGTTTACCCTGTTTACTTCTCTTTCTGTTTGTTTTCAGTCCTGTTTATTGATGTTCCTCTCTCTCTCCTCTCCCAGTCTACCCTTACAGACTTAGCGCTTTCCCCGTAAATACAGCATTATGGAGTAGCAGTGTGTTAGCCGGCTTGCTGGATGAATAAATTACCCAGCCGGGTGCCGGCCAGGAAGCAGCCTGCACTTGCCGCAACGGCAGAGGTTTGCCGTTTTGTGGAATAGGATCGAGGATCCTCTTGAACCAGGGACGGAATAGGCATAGGGAGTCAACAGGAACGAGATTAAGCAGGAACATTAATAAACAGGAACGTGATTAAACAGGAACAAGAATAAACAGGAACGAGATTAAACAAGAATAAATAGGCACGAGATTAAATGAACGAGATTAAACAGGAACAGGGATAAACAGGAACGAAATAAAACAGGAACATGAATAAACAGGGACGGGATAAAACACGAATAAACAGGAAAGATATTAAACAGGAAGTATTTTAAACAAAAATAAACAAAAACGATATTAAACAGGAACAGGAATAAAAAGGAAGGATATTAAATAGGAACAGGAATAAACAGGAACAGGAATAAATAGGAAGGATATTAAACAGGAACAGGAATAAACAGGAACGATATTAAACAGGAAAGAGATTAAACAGTAATATGAACGGGTGTAAACAGGAACAGAATTACCATTGACTCGGAGGCGTTCCATTGTTGCTCGTCTTCATTCATTCACACTATCTCCATCTCTCTCTCTCTCTCTCTCTCTCTCTCTCTCTCTCTCTCTCTCTCTCTCTCTCTCTCTCTCTCTCTATCTATCTATCTATCTATCTATCTACCTACTACATAGAGTGGTCAAACCAGGTTCTTGATTTCATTAACGTCATGCAGGTGGACGGTTCGTGAGCCACAATGGAGAGAGAGAGAGAGAGAGAGAGAGAGAGAGAGAGAGAGAGAGAGAGAGAGAGAGAGAGAGAGAGAGAGAGAGAGAGAGAGAGAGAGAGCAAGAATAGCATGCCTGAGTCACTGTTAATTGTGTCAATTGGATTAATTCTCGGCAAACTGAGGCCAGGGAGGAAGGAGGACAGCTTCTGCTTCCTTTCTTCCACTCTTCTCTCTCTTTCCTTGTCTTCTTTCATGTTATTTCCTTCCTCTTTCACTATCTTACCTCCTCTCTGCATTATCATCCACCTTTCATATTACCTTTACCATTTCTCTCTCTCTCTCCCTCATCACCTCTCTGTCCCCCTCTCTCCCTGCCACACTTGCCCATTATCCAATATAGCATAATTTTTCCGGTGTACCCTTTCACCTCTCTCTCTCTCCCCTTATTCGGTCCCTCTTGCTTCCTTCACTACACCCTTTCCTTCCCTCCCCTCTCATTATCCCCTCTATCTTCTCCACGGCTTTACTGGTTAGGTTGGATCGTGATCAGTAAACGGAGGATAGAGCCTTTACTACCGTCATTGCTCTGAATGGCCTCACACGGGCAAGGTTGTCACCTGGAAAAAAATCACTTGTTTTTCCGTGTCATTTTTGAGAGTATTGTGAGTGCCTTTACTCAGACATCCTCCTCCTCTGCTCCTTCAAGAACCAGTAAGAATTCCTCTTTATTTTGAGCAAAATCTTCTGGAGCTGTCTTGAGGTTACTGAAGACAATGATCACTTCTACAGGTTATCTCTGGTCCTTTAAATATCCGAATGCTCTTCGTTTTTCCTGTGTAGGGACTGAGATGACATTGTATCAGTCAGTGATACAGTGGCTTCCCTTGTAGGGACGGAGGTAACACTGTATCACAGTCAGTGATACAGTGGCTTCTCTTGTAGGGACTGAGGTAACACTGTATCACAGTCAGTGATACAGTGGCTTCTCTTGTAGGGACTGAGGTAACACTGTATCACAGTCAGTGATACAGGGGCTTACCTTGTAGGGACTGAAGTAACACTGTATCACAGTCAGTGATACAGGGGCTTACCTTGTAGGGACTGAGGTAACACAGTATTACAGTCAGTGATACAGGGGCTTCAGTGGTTCTCTGAGAGAGAGTCAAGGCCATAACACCACAGGTGATGAGCCCTGAGTAGAATACTTAACTGTGACCTCATCGACGTACCCAAGTCTCCAGCTCAGGCTGACATTTCATTACTTTATATACAAAGCTAAGCCAGCGTGATGGAATATGATAGGGACACGCAGATAGTTTTTGTTTCCATTACTCAATAAGCATCGGGATTATTTTTGGGTGGGACACAAACACGCAACACAATGTACCCAGCCAACCAGAGCTACAGTAGTGAAAACAATATGTGAGCATCACTCTACAGGCACTGCACAAATAAATTTTCTTTAAAGAACACAATACACAAATAACCCGACATAGGGGATAGAAACTTTATAACTACGTTTCGGTCCGACTTGGACCATTAACCAGTCACACTAACACACGAAGGTAAGAGAGCCAGTATATGTATACGAAAAGCCGTCAATTGCTAAGCCCATTTCCAAAGGGAATGGATTCACGAGATTACTGTTGACCTCAAGTATAGTAGATGTTCGTTTCTCTGACGTATTCTTCATACATATCCTAGCCTCTGGGCCAGAAACCCCGCCGACCACCACGGCAGTAGCCTCCCCGTCGACCACCACGGCAGTAGCCTCTACTAGACCTGCTCATACTGTACACAACAATCACAATGCTATGCACAGGTGGCGTCCAGGCCGCACAATATGGAGAAGATAGCGTATATTCAAGACGTAAGTGATATCCTGAGGTGAATTCAGTTTGTGTGCAACAAAGGAGACGACGGAGGTTACTGCAGCCTTTGTGGCAGGTCACTGGAGCCTTTGTAGGAGGTTCAATGTCAGTTTCCTCAAAGAAAGTCGGGGACTGGCTTACAGGTTCGTATTTCACTCTATTGTCAAGTCAGACGTAAACTCCAAGACTGAAAGACTGACAGAACATGGTCCAAACCTTAGGGATACCGACAAGGAATACCCACAAAGAATACCAACAAGGTATTAAAAAAGACACACGTAAAACACAAGGGCATGTATATCTATTAGAGTTTCGGTCCTGGGGACTTGAACACTTCCCAAGGTCCGAAGACCCAAACATTCTGAACACTTCCCAAGGTCCCAAGACCCAAACATTCTGAACACTTTCCAAGGTCCCAAGACCCAAACATTCTGAACACTTCCCAAGGTCCCAAGACCCAAACATTCTGAACACTTCCCAAGGTCCCAAGACTCAAACACTTTGAACACTTCCCAAGGTCCCAAGACCCAAACATTCTGAACACTTCCCAAGGTCCCAAGACCCAAACATTCTGAACACTTCCCAAGGTCCCAAGACCCAAACATTCTGAACACTTCCCAAGGTCCCAAGACCCAAACATTCTGAACACTTCCCAAGGTCCCAAGGACCCTCATTCTGAACTGAACATTAAAATGGTATAAAATGCCGACAGGTTGTTAGGTAAGACACATATGCAACAGTTGGTATCTTTTATTTCAGAAACGTTTCGTACAAGTAGGCTTCTTCAAAGTCAGTCACAGAAAAGTTGATGAAGCAGAAGATCTTGAACGATGTAATCAGTCCCATCACCCTTAAAGTTTTGGGGTGGTCCCAGTCCCTCCCAGTCTGGAGGAAAGCATTCCATAGTGCTGTTTCTAACTATGGAACATGTCCCTCTCCAGCTGCCTCATCAAGAAGGATGAACTGACCATTCTGTCTTGCTCTATCACTTTCTGTAACTCGGCTGCCTACTGTGACAAGCATTATAAGCCTGAACATCTATGTCTTTTCTAACATTCTGAATTTTACAGGTCCCAAGACCCAAACATTCTGAACACTTCCCAAGGTCCCAAGACCCAAACATTCTGAACACTTCCCAAGATCCCAAGACCCAAACATTCTGAACACTTCCCAAGATCCCAAGACCCAAACACTTTGAACACTTCCCAAGGTCCAAAAACCCAAACATTCTGAACACTTCCCAAGGTCCCAAGACCCAAACATTTTGAACACTTCCCACGGTCCCAAGACCCAAACATTCTGAACACTTCCCAAGGTCCCAAGACCCAAACATTTTGAACACTTCCCAAGGTACCAAGACCCAAACACTTTGAACATTTCCCAAGGTCCCAAGACCCAAACATTCTGAACACTTCCGAAAGTCCCAAGACCCAAACATTTTGAACACTTCCCAAGGTCCCAAGACCCAAACATTCTGAACACTTCCCAAGGTCCCAAGACCGAAACACTTTGAACATTTCCCAAGGTCCCAAGACCCAAACATTCTGAACACTTCCGAAAGTCCCAAGACCCAAACACTTTGAACACTTCCCAAGGTCCCAAGACCCAAACATTCTGAACACTTCCCAAGGTCCCAAGACCCAAACATTCTGAACACTTCCCAAGGTCCCAAGACCCAAACATTCTGAACACTTCCCAAGGTCCCAAGACCCAAACATTCTGAACACTTCCCAAGGTCCAAAGACCCAAACATTCTGAACACTTCCCAAGGTCCCAAGACCCAAACATTCTGAACACTTCCCAAGGTCCCAAGACCCAAACATTCTGAACACTTCCCAAGGTCCCAAGACCCAAACATTCTGAACACTTCCCAAGGTCCAAAGACCCAAACATTCTGAACACTTCCCAAGGTCCCAAGACCCAAACATTCTGAACACTTCCCAAGGTCCAAAGACCCAAACATTTTGAACACTTCCCAAGGTCCCAAGACCCAAACATTCTGAACACTTCCCAAGGTTCAAAGACCCAAACATTTTGAACACTTCCCAAGGTCCAAAGACCCAAACATTCTGAACACTTCCCAAGGTCTCAAGACCCAAACATTCTGAACACTTCCCAAGGTCTCAAGACCCAAACATTCTGAACACTTCCCAAGGTCCAAAGACCCAAACATTTTGAACACTTCCCAAGGTCCAAAGACCCAAACATTCTGAACACTTCCCAAGGTCTCAAGACCCAAACATTCTGAACATTTCCCAAGGTCCCAAGACCCAAACATTCTGAACACTTCCCAAGGTCCAAAGACCCAAACATTCTGAACACTTCCCAAGGTCCCAAGACCCAAACATTCTGAACACTTCCCAAGGTCCAAAGACCCAAACATTTTGAACACTTCCCAAGGTCCAAAGACCCAAACATTCTGAACACTTCCCAAGGTCTCAAGACCCAAACATTCTGAACACTTCCCAAGGTCTCAAGACCCAAACATTCTGAACACTTCCCAAGGTCAAAAGACCCAAACATTCTGAACACTTCCCAAGGTCTCAAGACCCAAACATTCTGAACACTTCCCAAGGTCCAAAGACCCAAACATTCTGAACACTTCCCAAGGTCCCAAGACCCAAACATTCTGAACACTTCCCAAGGTCCCAAGACCCAAACATTCTGAACACTTCCCAAGGTCCCAAGACCCAAACATTTTTATATAACAGAACATTCTCAAAGAGACCATTATTTTTATTAGCGGTATTATTATTATTATTATTATTATTATTATTATTATTATTACCATCATAGCTAAGCGCTAAACCCACAAGGGTTTCGCTGTTTATCAGCTGTTATTTACAGAAGTAAAGCCAAGAGAGTATAAAGTCACGGTAAAGTTCAGCTCCAATTACGTTATTCAGTAAAAATTTCGGTGGTAAACTTTAAAAGAAAAAATAATGCTTTAAAAAACTCAAAAACCGTAAAAAATATATAATAAACGCGAACATTTTTTTTATTTATTTTCACATAAAATGTTAACATTTTAGCACACTTTTTTTTTTTCTTTTATATATTTATATATATATATATATATATATAAGTTGTGATAGCAATATATTATAATATATGATGATATATATATATATATATATATATATATATATATATATATGATATATATATATCAAGTTGTGAGAGCAAGTTTGATTATAACTTGTGATGATTTGTCATAATTATGATGATAAATGATCATAATTATGATAATTTATCGTCCTATATCATCCTCTTCCTCTCCTTCCTCTTCCTCTCCTTCCTCTTCCTCTCCTTCCTCTTCCTCATGGCACTTTCTCAACACCTGCTTTACTTTTCTTCCTTCTCCTAATACCTGTGATTTTCCTTTACTCTTCCCCACGACGTCCCCTTCCCTCCCCCACCAACTTCTCCCTCTTCCCCACCAACTTCGTCCTCTTCCCCATCAACTTCCTCCTCCTCCCCATCAATTTCGTTCTCTTCCCCACCAACTTCGTCCTCTTCCCCATCAACTTCCTCCTCCTCCCCATCAATTTCGTTCTCTTCCCCACCAACTTCGTCCTCTTCCCCATCAACTTTCTCCTCCTCCCCATCAATTTCGTTCTCTTCCCCACCAACTTCGTCCTCTTCCCCACCAACTTCGTCCTCTTCCCCACCAACTTCTCCCTCTTCCCCACCAACTTCGTCCTCTTCCCCATCAACTTCCTCCTCCTCCCCATCAATTTCGTTCTCTTCCCCACCAACTTCGTCCTCTTCCCCATCAACTTCCTCCTCCTCCCCATCAATTTCGTTCTCTTCCCCACCAACTTCGTCCTCTTCCCCATCAACTTCCTCCTCCTCCCCATCAATTTCGTTCTCTTCCCCACCAACTTCGTCCTCTTCCCCACCAACTTCGTCCTCTTCCCCACCAACTTCTCCCTCTTCCCCACCAACTTCTCCCTCTTCCCCACCAACTTTCCTCTCCTTCCCGTAAATAACTTGATTAACCAAGACGAATTCCCCGCAGCACCGTGTCCAGTAATTACTATGATCGCCGAAGTAATTCATAATTGTCAGCACCTGGTCATAATCCCCTAGAAATTATCGATAATTAGTGCCATGATTGTGTAAGAGCGCTTGAGGCGTCCTCACCTATTTGTGGCTGTGGGTGTCGAATCTCGGCTTCTGGCCAAGCCTCTCGGAAACTTGTGAAAGGTTGTACTCTGTCCCCCAAAGTCTGTAGTTCGTAACTGGTCTTTTCATTTCTCTAATTTTTATAACCTTGAACTCAGTGGGTCACTAGAACACTTATCACCTATAACCTTGAACTCAGTTGGTCTCTAGACCACTTAACACCTATCAGACCACTTGTGCACTCTGTCCAGACCTCAATTTAGCACTGTCCTGTCCTTTCTATTTTTTTCTTATTCGCTTTTTTTCGTCGTTTGAAAGTTGACAAACACAGATTCTACCTCTTGTGATAACAGCGTCTAATGCCTTCTCACAGTCCAGGAATATGCAGTCAACCCATTCATCTCTTTTTTTCGCTTGATCTCTTTCTTTGTGAGACAGGATCACTTATCCTGAACCCATGCTGGCTGTCAATGAAGATTCCATTCCTCTGCAGGAGGATCCAATACCCTTATTATATTCTCTATTACCTCACATAATAGGTACAGGAAAGACACTTGCCATCCTATCCAAGAGTCGAAGTCTTCCTCTTCTTCCTCCACTTCCTATTCTTCTTCCTTGTTTATTCCATTTTTTTTAAACTGGGAAGATATTTACCATCTAGCAGCCGTCCACAAGCTGTAATTACCCCAAGAGTGGTTGGTGTTCGTTAAGACTTGAACTTTTGAGTTTTTTTTCTGGTCCACCTTGCCACCAGACGGCCTGACGGACTGAACACATCGACTCCAGGTTCAGGGACTGATTACCTCAAACTCCTCCTTATTTTCCACCGTTCGTCTCTTTACTGGACTGAAGAAGCTACTGCCTGGAGATACATCTCCAAAATATTAATATTAATACGTATAATAATATAATACGTATATGTTATTCAAGTATTTTAGCTTCTTAAATATGTAATTATCTTCTAATGATTCAAAATTATTTAGTTTCCTTAGGACACCTGCTGTCCGTGCTCAACTACCAGTAAAATAGGTACCTGGGTGTTAGTCGATTGGTGTGGGTCGCATCCTGGGGACAAAATTGACCTAATTTGCCCGAAATGTTCTGCATAACAAGCGGTTTTCTATATACTAATATGTCACTAATATAAGTTGGGCCTGTATACCTTGCACATGTACTTGTAGAAATAAAGATTATTATTATTATTATTATTATTATTATTATTATTATTATTATTATTATTATTATATCATGATTTATTTTCAACTTTTATCATTATGTCTAGTGTATCCAGGTATATCTTGACAGCCTCTTCGCTTCATCCTCTGTTATGATAATGTCTCGTGTTCTCTGCCATAACTATTACTACTACTACTTCCACTACCAGTCTTACTACAACTTCATTTTCTTCCTCTCCTGGTCCCGTCCCTCTCCTCCTCACCTATATATACTGGCTCCCTCACTCTCTATGTTACTGTGACTTTGTAAATAGTCCAAGTAGGACTGAAACGTCGACGTAAGCGAGTTATTTGTGTATATGTATCATCTATGCATTCTCCATGTATCACCTCTTATGTATCAACCTATGCGTCCTCTTTAAAGCCACGTGCAAAAAAAGTAAAGGATTGTGTCATGAAAACGTAAAGTAAGCTGGAGGAACTTTAAACTACGTGAGAACCGCTGAATCAGGGAGCACACGAGTGATCCCTCAGAGTTGTAACCACAGAGAGAAGCATATCAAAGAAGAGGATGTCAAAACTAATTTGAAATATGTTTACTGTAAATATATATTACAAGATCTCTCTCTTTCTCTCTCTCTCTCTCTCTCTCTCTCTCTCTCTCTCTCTCTCTGTCTCTCTCTCTCTCTCTCTCTCTCTCTCTCTCTCTCTCTCTCTCTCTCTCTCTCTCTCTCTCTCTCTCTCTCTCTCTCTCTCTCTCTCTCTCTCTCTCTCTCTCTCTCTCTCTCTCTCTCTCTCTCTCTCTCTCACACACACATGCAATAAGAGTTACAAGAAGTATAAAATAAATTTAAAGGCGCTTACACGCCTTGTCAACACATTTAAAGGGATTATCTAAAACAGGTGCAGAGGGCAGTGACACCACTGTCCCCCACCTGGCAGTGACACCACTGTCCCCCACCAGGCAGTGACACCACTGTCCCCCACCAGGCAGTGACACTACTGTCCACCACCAGGCAGTGACACCACTGTCCCCCACCAGGCAGTGACACCACTGTCCCCCACCAGGCAGTGACACCACTGTCCCCCACCAGGCAGTGACACCACTGTCCCCCACCAGGCAGTGACACCACTGTCCCCCACCTGGCAGTGACACCACTGTCCCCCACCAGGCAGTGACACCACTGTCCCCCACCAGGCAGTGACACCACTGTCCCCCACCAGGCAGTGACACCACTGTCCCCCACCAGGCAGTGACACCACTGTCCCCCACCAGGCAGTGACACCACTGTCCCCCACCAGGCAGTGACACCACTGTCCCCCACCAGGCAGTGACACCACTGTCCCCCACCTGGCAGTGACACCACTGTCCCCCACCAGGCAGTGACACCACTGTCCCCCACCAGGCAGTGACACCACTGTCCCCCACCTGGCAGTGACACCACTGTCCCCCACCAGGCAGTGACACCACTGTCCCCCACCAGGCAGTGACACCACTGTCCCCCACCAGGCAGTGACACCACTGTCCCCCACCAGGCAGTGACGCCACTGTCCCCCACCAGGCAGTGACACCACTGTCCCCCACCAGGCAGTGACACCACTGTCCCCCACCAGGCAGTGACACCACCACTGTCCCCCACCAGGCAGTGACACCACTGTCCCACCAGGCAGTGACACCACTGTCCCCCACCAGGCAGTCACCACTGTCCCCCACCAGCAGTGACACCACTATCCCCCACCAGGCAGTGAAACCACTGTCCCCCACCAGGCAGTGACACCACTGTCCCCCACCACTGTCCCCCACCAGGCAGTGACACCACTGTCCCCCACCAGGCAGTGACACCACTGTCCCCCACCAGGCAGTGACACCACTGTCCCTCACCAGGCAGTGACACCACTGTCCCCCACCAGGCAGTGACACCACTGTCCCCCACCAGGCAGTGACACCACTGTCCCCCACCAGGCAGTGACACCACTGTCCCCCACCAGGCAGTGACGCCACTGTCCCTCACCATGCAGTGACGCCACTGCCACCAGTATGGACTTAGTAACACGGTGTATACACATTTCTTGGTATATACATCAAGAGATACATATCTCTGAGTGTACAGACACCGAGAAATATACAACCCTCTTTGTATATGGTATGTAATATATCAGGCTGAGCACAGGTGAACAACATCAATACTGCATGACTACCCCACAGGTGCACAGGTGAACAACATCAATATTACATGGCTGACCCACAGGTGCCCAGCAGGTGTGACTCCTCGACCAATCATCACAGTCGTAGGGCACTAAGCGTTCCTTTGTTTCCTGAGTGTCGTAGAGACAATCAGATGTAATGTGATAGAGTGGATGGGGAAGCCAGTAGAAGGCGTCAGGCAAATGATCAAAATTTTCATAGCTCAGGTCATAATATGACTGACATCAACACCGGGAGAAATTTTTCCCAAATATCTACTCTTATTCATTAAAATTCCTACTAATCAATTGATAGAATGACCTAGCTGATACTCTATCTTAAATGGCTAAGGTAGATGGGTGAGATGATCAACGAGGTTAATATTCCACAACGGGGCACTATTTTTCAGGTATAATTCACATTCACTGCTCAACTCTGACCGCAGCAATGATGTTAGTGGGGATCACCTCGTATGGTGCAGTGACTGCCAAAAGTCAGGAGAAAAGTTGGTAAGTTGTTCTCATTTAACTATCAAAGATGTATTGGTGAATGTTGCCTATTTACACAGTATCAGTATAAATCTCATTTAAAAAAATCGAAAAATTTAATACAGTAAACAGAAGCTGGTAAATGTAAAGAACGCAAGCTAAATGACTCGCCCAGTTACCTGTTTTAACACCTCCCGTACCGTAGCTTTTATAAATTTTGTGTTATTAATATTTAGTGAGTCACCCGTGATTTATATACACGGGCAAGCTGTCTTAAGAAGGAAATGTATATATATTAAAATATCCCAGGAAGTCAGTGGCCCGGGTATTTTCCCTGCGAGGGATTGTGGTGACGAGATACACTGAGACATGATGGGAAATATTACCATTATTGTGAGGAAAAGTTTTTACTCTAGTTTATAAACGCTGCCGTAACTCTCATAATTTCTAAGTCTGAGTGGGTGAAAATGTGTGTTGGCAGCTATGAAGTTGTGTACTAGTGGGCGCCTCTACTGGAGATGTTCAACACTGCTACAGTTGTGCTTACATGAAGTTAAGAAGCTGCGAGGAGGAGGAGGTGGAAGAGGAAGAGCTTGTAGGATGGAGGCAGAGAAGGAGGAGGAGGAGGAAGAGAAGGAAAAGGAAGAAGAGCTTGAGGGTTGGAGGTAGAGGAGAAGGAGAAAGTTGCGAGGAGGAGGAGGAGGAGGAAGGGGAATTGGAAGAAAAGACTGTAAAATGGAAGCAGAGAAGGAGAAGAAGAAGAAGGAAGAGGAGAAAGAAGATGTAAGACGGAGGAAGAGGATAAAAATGAGGTAGGAAAGAAGAGAGGAGGAAGTGAGAGGCAGGTGAGGCAAGACAGGAGTGATGTGTCCATAACTCGCGTCCCGGCCACTGGTAGCAGCACCGTACACGACTTCACTCTTTCTTCACGTTGATTGTATCATCAACTCCGCCGCTACGGTGATTCGTAACACCGCTGGGGGGATGGAGGGGAGGTGTGACACCAGGCTCAATGGTCAAAAGCGCTTTGCACACAACAGAAAGCCAACGGTTTCGATTCCCAGGTTCACCAAGCAACAGGGGCCACATTCTACGTTATTTTTTTATTTAAGTACATGAGATTAATAGATACGGTGTGTAGATAAATATTAAATCCGCTTGGAAAACTCACCACAATTATATATGGAGGCTCGATCCTATGTCTGTTGATTATGGTTATGTTAGACTGGATCTAGAGTTTTACTTCTTGTGTGTGTGTGTGTGTGTGTGTGTGTAAGTGAAATTCCAGTCCTGCTGGAGGGATTGAGAGGTGTATGGTCTGAGACCTGAGACGTATCAGTATACAAACGTACTTTCACAGCCCAGTTGGTTGATGAGCATATTACTACACAACAGTTGGTTGATGATCATACTACCACACATCAGTTGGTTGATGATCATACTACCACACAACAGTTGGCTGATGATCGTACTACCCCAGAATGAACACACACATTCATACATTAGAGTCAGTCTTCACTGAGGAAACGTTTTCTGACCTGAAAAGTTCTTCTTAGAGAGAAAGATTGCTTCAAAAAAGCTTTCTTATTTGGAGCAAAACACTGCTTCGGAAAAGTTCTCCTTAGAGCTGAACAGTTTCAACGGAGTTCTCGCCAGAGCCAAAAGTTTTTTCAACAGCTCTACTTAGAGCTAAAGGTTGTTGAAATAAAGAGCGTCTTCTTCTGCCCCCCCCCACACACACACAGAACTACTCAGGCATGAGGAACTTCCTTCAAGACATTCAGTGGGAGAGGGAACTGACAGGAAAACCAGTACAAGAAATGATGGACTATGTGGCAACAAAATGCAAGGAGGCAGAGGAGAGGTTTGTTCCCAAGGGAAACAGAAATAATGGGAAGAACAGAACGAGTCCTTGGTTTACCCAAAGGTGTAGGGAGGCAAAACCTAGGTGTACTAGAGAATGGAAAAGGTACAGAAGACAGAGAACTCAGGAAAATAAAGAGATTAGCCGAACAGCCAGAAATGAATATGCACAGATAAGAAGGGAGGCTCAGCGACAATATGAAAATGACATAGCATCGAAAGTCAAGACTGACCCGAAGCTGTTGTACAGCCACATCAGGAGGAAAACAACAGTCAAGGACCAGGTAATCAGACTGAGGAAGGGTGATGGGGAATTCACAAGAAACGACCGAGAGGTACGTCAGGAGCTCAACACGAGATTTAAAGAAGTATTTACAGTGGAAACCAGTAGGACTCCAGGAAATCAGAACAGGGGGGTACACCAGCAAGTGCTGGATGAGGTACATATAACCAAGGAGGAGGTGAAGAAGCTGCTATGCGAACTTGACACCTCAAAGGCGGTGGGACCAGACAACATCTCTCCATGGGTCCTTAAAGAGGGAGCAGAGATATTGTGTGTGCCATTAACAAAGATCTTCAACACATCATTTGAAACTGGGCAACTCCCTGAGGTATGGAAGATGGCAAATGTAGTCCCAGTTTTTAAAAAGGGAGACAGACATGAGGCACTAAACTACAGACCTGTATCACTAACGTGTATAGTATGCAAGGTCATGGAGAAGATCATCAGGAGGAGAGTGGTGGAGCACCTGGAAAGAAACAAGTGAATAATTGACAACCAGCACGGTTTCAGGGAAGGAAAATCCTGTGTCACAAACCTACTAGAGTTTTATGACAAGGTGACAGAAGTAAGACAAGAGAGAGAGGGGTGGATCGACTGCATTTTTTTGGACTGCAAGAAGGCCTTCGACACAGTTCCTCACAAGAGGTTACTGCAAAAGCTAGAGGATCAGGCACACATAACAGGAAAGGCACTTCAATGGATCAGAGAATACCTGACAAGGAGGCAACAACGAGTCATGGTACGTGATGAGGTGTCAGAGTGGGCGCCTGTGACAAGCGGGGTTCCACAGGGGTCAGTCCTAGGATCTGTGCTGTTCTTGGTATATGTGAACGACATAACGGAAGGGATAGACTCAGAAGTGTCCTTGTTTGCAGATGATGTGAAGTTAATGAAAAGAATCAAATCGGATGAGGATCAGGCAGGACTACAAAGTGACCTGGACAAGCTACAAGCCTAGTCCAGCAACTGGCTCCTTGAGTTTAACCCTGCCAAGTGCAAAGTCATGAAGATTGGGGAAGGGTAAAGAAGACCGCAGACACAATATAATTTAGATGGCCAAAGACTGCAAACCTCACTCAAGGAAAAAGATCTGGGGGTGAGTATAACACCGAGCATATCTCCTGAGGCGCACATCAATCAGATAACTGCTGCAGCATACGGGCGCCTGGCAAACCTACGGATAGCGTTCCGATACCTCAGTAAGGATTCGTTCAAGACTCTGTATACCATTTACGTCAGGCCCATACTGGAGTATGCAGCACCAGTTTGGAATCCACACCTAGTCAAGCACGTCAAGAAATTAGAGAAAGTGCAAAGGTTTGCAACAAGACTAGTCCCAGAGCTACGGGGATTGCCCTACGAAGAAAGGTTGAGGGAAATCGGCCTGACGACACTGGAGGACAGGAGGGTCAGGGGAGACATGATAACGACATATAAAATACTGCGCGGAATGGACAAGGTGGACAAAGACGGGATGGTGCAGAGAGGGGACACAGACACAAGAGGTCACAATTGGAAGTTGAAGACTCAGATAAATCAAAGGGATGTTAGGAAGTATTTCTTCAGTCATAGAGTAGTCAGGCCGTGGAACAGCCTAGAAAGTTACGTAGTGGAGGCGGGAACCATACATAGTTTTAAGGCGAGGTATGATAAAGCTCATTGAGCAGGGAGAGAGAGGACCTATTAGCAATCCGCGAAGAGGCGGGGCCAGGAGCTATGACTCGACCCCTGCAACCACAAATAGGTGAGTACAAATAGGTGAGTACACACACACACACACACACACACACACACACACACACGTGAAGCAGTATCGCTAAATAGTGCTCCCAGGGTTTAGCGTTTTAGTGGCTGTCCTAAGATATTATTAGCGGTCATCGTACGTGAGTGAATCAGTGAACATACCTACAAGAGTGTAATAGCTTCCAAGAGTGCGAATAATGTGATAGGATCAAGAATTTTACAATTTAAATTTGAATGAAATTTGAGTGAGGGAGCTGATCAGGCTACTGGCCGCAGTGTTGACACAAAATATCCAAACAGTTAATTGGGTTAACGGTGTGATCTGAAATATTAACAAATACATATGTTGGTTGATTATAGCAGCAGTGTAGTGATAAGGTCATAAAAGAGTGATTAAGTAAATACTGAAAGTAAGAAAAAATTAGTCAATCCCCAGCTGTTGGTGTTGTGAAGGTAGCTAACATCATCAGACTTGTTATGACCATAATACTGTACTAAAGAAAAAAGAGGGAATACCAAGTCTTAAAAGAAAAAGAAAATAAAAACTTGAATGTATGATAAAGTTCCTGAAGGAGTTACAAATTGAAGGAGTTGATATCAGCCGACCAGCAGGAACCTCCATTGTTGTGCAGACGACATCACTTGCCTATTTGTGGTTAATTTTGGTTAGTGTCTAAAGTCTCAGTGTCTCGCCCTGCTGGTTGTATGCTATACCATCTCTCTCTCCCTATTTCAGTACCAGGAGATAGATAGTGGTTAGTAAATTATCTAAATATCGCCAGGTAAACTCCAGAAGTTGTGTAGCCTAGTGAACCCCCCCCCCCTGTTTTTCTGAGGGACAAGCTAGTAAACAAGTACGCACATACAAACACACGTGTGCACCCGTAATTATTGTTATAATAAACAGTATATATTAATAAGGAATTGAGTGAGAAAAAATAATCCTATAATCTTCAAAAAGTAAAGTAGCGTAGTGTGCGGAGATCTGGGCCGGGAGAGTACCGGTGAACCAACAACAATAACAAATAGTGTTAACGTAACCCCCCCCCCCCTCTTTTTCAAAGAACAAGCTAGTAAACACACACACACACAAACACAAGTGTACGCAATTAATATTATATAGTATATATTAGTGCATATTAATAAGGAATTGATTGGGAAAATTTTTTTTTTTATAATCTTCAAAAGAGTAGCGTAGCCTAGTGTGCGCACGCACACCCACACACCCACACACCCACACACCCACACACACCCACACACCCACCCACCCACCCACACACACCCCCACACACCCCCACACACCCCCACACACACCCACCCACCCACCCACACACACCCACACACCCACCCACACCCACCCACCCACACCCACCCACCCACACACCCACCCACCCACACACCCACCCACCCACACACCCACCCACCCACACACCCACCCACCCACACACCCACCCACACACCCACCCACCCACACACCCACCCACCCCCCCACACCCCCCCACACACACACACACACACACCCACACACCCACACACACACCCACACACACACACCCACACACACACCCACACACCCCACACACCCACACACACCCACACACACCCACACACACCCACCCACACACCCACCCACACACCCACCCACACACCCACCCACACACCCATCCACACACCCACCCACACACTCACCCACACCCCCCCACACCCCCCCCCACAAACACACGCACGCAACACACAACACACACACAATACACACACACACACACACACACACATATTGCCAGACTCACACATACACTCCCCCCCCCTCCCCCACCGACATCTCACTCCTTCACCTGATCCCTCCCCTCCCTCTTTCACCCTCCCCCTCCCCACCTCTCCCTCTCCCACTCACCCACTTACCACTTGATTCACTCTCCTTCCCACTCCCCCTCCCCACTACTCTCCCATATAGCCACAGTTCCTCCTCTACCTCCCCCCCACACTCTGACATATACAATACTAACCTAACATACAGAATTACATAGGTTTCCCACTCTGAGGCAATCAGGATAAAAAAAAATGGGTTGCCAGAGAGCAACAAGAAAACCCAAGGGACAGGAGGAGGGAACTGCAAAGGAAGATTGGGCAGCAGAGCTCACAAAAAGGGAACAAGAATGGGAAAAGAAACTAGAAGAACTTAGCATGAGAATGGAAGAGAGGATAGACATGGAAAGCAGGAAGTGGGAGGTGAAAGTCAAAGCAGCAGAGGCCAGGATACAGAGTTTAGAAGAGGAACTGGAAAATCTGAAACAGACTAAAGAACTAAATAACATTTTGGGATTGACAACAGAGACCGCTACCTCAGCCACAAATAAGGGGACTGTAGGGACAGAAGGAGCAAAACTGCATGTAGAAGCTCTATCAGTGGAGAATGTAGTAAATGAAAGAGCTAAGCTATATGTGGAGGCCCTAAAAGACCACAACAGAGCCCAGGGAAAGCCGAGAAGGGAAAATGACAGGCCACTGAGCCCATGTACAGTAGCTAGTGAAACTGAAGAAAGGAAAGCTGCAATGGAGGAAATCAAATTGAATGAGGGGATACACAGGGATATGCAGTGGGAGAATGAAAGGGTGAGGTCAGTCTTTGTGTATGGGCTACAGGAAGTTGAAGGGGAAACATATGAAGCAAGAAAACAAGGGGAAAAAAAAGCAATTGAAAGCATCATGAAAGTAATCGGAGAAGACGACATGACCCAGCTGGAAAATTTTCGGAGAATAGGGGGGTTTGTAAAAAAAAGAACCCGGCCAGTGAAAGTGACCTTCAAGGCAGAATCGACTCGGAACAGGATACTGTGGGAGAAAGCACGATTAAGGGACATGCCGGAATACAGGAAGGTGTATCTCGACCGCGACAGAACACAAGACGAAAGGCGGAAACTGAGAGAGATGATACAAAGGCGAAAGGAGGAAAGAGAGGGGATGGAGAAGACAGACAGGAGATCCCAGACACAGGAAGAAGATCAAATACAACCTCCCTCACAGCTTCCTATAGAAGCCTCCCAACCAGGTCAACCCCAGTGCAGCCAAACACTCTAAACCAAAACACCCATGTCATATCCAATGCCCCCACCCACTACATTACAAACTCCACCCCCACAGCAACCACCCATAGTTCCTTATCAGGTCTCCCAATTCCCCAACCCCAATACACCTCCCAGACCACAGTCTTAGAAAAGAAGTTGAAGGTATGGTATACAAATGCAGATGGAATAACAAATAAGTATGAGGAGTGGCATGAAAGAATCAAGGAGACATCCCCAGACATAATAGCACTCACAGAAACAAAACTCACCAGAATAATAACAGATTCAATCTTTCCACCCGGATATCAAATCCTCAGGAAAGACAGAGGGAGGAGAGGGGGAGGAGGAGTTGCACTGCTCATTAAAAGCCAGTGGGGTTTTGAGAAAATGGAAGGAATGGATGGCACGGGTGAAAGGGACTACTTAGTAGGAACAATCCAGTCTGAGGGACATAAGGTGATAATTGCAGTAATGTACAACCCACCACAGAACTGCAGGAGACCAAGAGAAGAATACGATGAGAGCAACAGAGCCATGGTCGACACACTAGCCGAGGTGGCCAGGAGAGCACATGTGGGGGGAGCAAAGTTACTAGTTATGGGTGATTTCAATCACAAGGAGATTGACTGGGAAAACCTGGAGCCCCATGGGGGTTCCGAAACATGGAGAGCCAAGATGATGGATGTAGTACTGGAAAACCTCATGCATCAACATGTTAGAGACACTACCAGAGAGAGAGGAGAAGATGAACCAGCAAGACTGGACCTTGTATTCACCTTGAGTAGTTCAGACATCGAGGATATCTTGTATGAAAGGCCCCTGGGAGCTAGTGATCATGTGGTTCTGTGCTTCGACTACATAGTTGAGCTCCAAGTGGAGAGAGTAGCAGGAATAGGGTGGGAAAAACCAAACTACAAAAGGGGAAACTACTCAGGCATGAGGAACTTCCTTCAAAACATTCAGTGGGAGAGGGAACTGACAGGAAAACCAGTACAAGAAATGATGGACTATGTGGCAACAAAATGCAAGGAGGCAGAGGAGAGGTTTGTTCCCAAGGGAAACAGAAATAATGGGAAGAACAGAACGAGTCCTTGGTTCACCCAAAGGTGTAGGGAGGCAAAAACTAGGTGTACTAGAGAATGGAAAAGGTACAGAAGACAGAGAACTCAGGAAAATAAAGAGATTAGCCGAAGAGCCAGAAATGAATATGCACAGATAAGAAGGGAGGCTCAGCGACAATATGAAAATGACATAGCATCGAAAGTCAAGACTGACCCGAAGCTGTTGTACAGCCACATCAGGAGGAAAACAACAGTCAAGGACCAGGTAATCAGACTGAGGAAGGGTGATGGGGAATTCACAAGAAACGACCGAGAGGTATGTCAGGAGCTCAACACGAGATTTAAAGAAGTATTTACAGTGGAAACCAGTAGGACTCCAGGAAATCAGAACAGGGGGGTACACCAGCAAGTGCTGGATGAGGTACATATAACCAAGGAGGAAGTGAAGAAGCTGCTATGCGAACTTGACACCTCAAAGGCGGTGGAACCAGACAACATCTCTCCGTGGGTCCTTAAAGAGGGAGCAGAGATATTGTGTGTGCCATTAACAAAGATCTTCAACACATCATTTGAAACTGGGCAACTCCCTGAGGTATGGAAGATGGCAAATGTAGTCCCAATTTTTAAAAAGGGAGACAGACATGAGGCACCAAACTACAGACCTGTATCACTAACGTGTATAGTATGCAAGGTCATGGAGAAGATAATCAGGAGGAGAGTGGTGGAGCACCTGGAAAGAAACAAGTGTATAATTGACAACCAGCATGGTTTCAGGGAAGGAAAATCCTGTGTCACAAACCTACTAGAGTTTTATGACAAGGTGACAGAAGTAAGACAAGAGAGAGAGGGATGGATCGACTGCATTTTTTTGGACTGCAAAAAGGCCTTCGACACAGTTCCTCACAAGAGGTTACTGAAAAAGCTAGAAGATCAGGCACACATAACAGGAAAGGCACTGCAATGGATCAGAGAATACCTGACAGGGAGGCAACAACGAGTCATGGTACGTGACGAGGTGTCAGAGTGGGCGCTTGTGACAAGCGGGGTTCCACAGGGGTCAGTCCTAGGACCTGTGCTGTTCTTGGTATATGTGAACGACATAACGGAAGGGATAGACTCAGAAGTGTCCTTGTTTGCAGATGATGTGAAGTTAATGAGAAGAATCAAATCGGATGAGGATCAGGCAGGACTACAAAGAGACCTGGACAGGCTACAAGCCTGGTCCAGAAACTGGCTCCTTGAGTTTAACCCTGCCAAATGCAAAGTCATGAAGATTGGGGAAGGGCAAAGAAGACCGCAGACACAATATAATTTAGATGGCCAAAGACTGCAAACCTCACTCAAGGAAAAAGATCTGGGGGTGAGTATAACACCGAGCATATCTCCTGAGGCGCACATAAATCAGATAACTGCTGCAGCATACGGGCGCCTGGCAAACCTACGGATAGCGTTCCGATACCTCAATAAGGAGTCGTTCAAGACACTGTATACCATTTACGTCAGGCCCATACTGGAGTATGCAGCACCAGTTTGGAATCCACACCTAGTCAAGCACGTCAAGAAATTAGAGAAAGTGCAAAGGTTTGCAACAAGACTAGTCCCAGAGCTACGGGGATTGTCCTACGAAGAAAGGTTGAGGGAAATCGGCCTGACGACACTGGAGGCCAGGAGGGTCAGGGGAGACATGATAACGACATATAAAATACTGCGCGGAATAGACACTGTGGACAAAGACAGGATGTTCCAGAGATGGGACACATACACAAGAGGTCACAATTGGAAGTTGAAGACTCAGATGAATCAAAGGGATGTTAGGAAGTATTTCTTCAGTCATAGAGTAGTCAAGTCGTGGAATAGTCTAGAAAGTGAAGTAGTGGAGGCGGGAACCATACATAGTTTTAAGGCGAGGTATGATAAAGCTCATGGAGCAGGGAGAGAGAGGACTTAGTAGCAATCAGTGAAGAGGCGGGGCCAGGAGCTATGACTCGACCCCTGCAACCACAAATAGGTGAGTACAAATAGGTGAGTACACACACACACACACACACACACACACACACACATACACACATACACACACACATACACACACACACATACATACATACACAAACACACACACACATACACACACACACACACACACACACACACACACACACACACACACACACACATGCACACACACACACAGGGAGTAGGCCGCCATAACAGGTTGGGTGTCATCACAAATAAGTAGTGTACTTACCAAAAGTGGAGTGAAAATTATAAAAGTAGCAGTATACAAGTGATAAGTGTGGTAAATGAGGACTCAAAAGGGCAAGAGATAAGTATAGCCGAAGAAGTCAGAGGCGGAAGGGCGAGGTGTACGAGTCATCATACAACGAGCATCGTACAGCGAGCAT